>NC_135861.1:29187830-29430330 GCF_031162955.1 Sander vitreus | reverse complement strand
ATGATCATTTCCTGTGTTTTCAGTTCACAGGACGATTTGAACTCACAAATGTAATAATCCGTTCTTCCACAGTTAACCGAACTGTAACCAAGAGACACGTGTATCTTTGTTTGTAAACCAAATGTATGAAGTGACTGGAATATTTGATAAAAAGGGATGCATCATTTGTTTGAAATAAATTTCCAATGTTTGTATCGGTAGCGCACTTTGTAAAAAATGTTTAGGTAATTTTAAAGTGGTTATATGTTGCTGCTGTGGTAAAGGTCTTTGCTTTACGATGCTGTATTGCGCACTGTGTTACCGCGTTAGCGTTATGGGGAGGTCATATAGTTGCAATGAATGTTTTTCTCAGACAGAAAGTCATTCATTTAAAATAAAATAACAAGTTACAGATGCATCGTTGCATTTCAATTGTTGCATACGGTAACTTAGCCTACTTTGGATGTCTCGTGAGATAATAGATGCCCATATTATCTGGGGTTTGGGGTGTTCTTTTGTGTCTCTGGTGCTTCCACACGCATACAAACTTGGAAAAAAAATCACCCATGCTGTTTTGAGTGAGATACGGGTTTCTGAATGTATCCTGCCTTCAGTCTCCGGGTGAGCTGTTCAAAATCTGCACGGCTTTCTACGTCATTGGCCGAATGAATTCTCAATGGCAAAACACTGCTGCAACACACACAAGTTCACACTAATCTAAAAAAGAACTACTTACATGTCCCTGTTCTGCAGGTATTCCACGCAAAGTTGGAAGTGTGCCCTCTCCCGGCTAATCCTGCCTTGTACTGAAGGAAGTTAGAGAAACAGCTAGTTAGCTCATGTGATCCTTACCTAGCTACTGCGCATGTGCGACTCCCAACAAAGATGGTACAGAAGTGAGAGGTCTCACTCTGTAGCTAAACCAGAGACCTGAACACACAGGGTGAAAAATGGAGCTGCAGCAATGTGCAGTACAACAAAAATATGGTGTTTTCTGAAAATGAAACCATGTAAACCTATTCTGGTACAATCTCAAATTACAATTATGAACCTGAAAATGAGCATAATATGGGCACTTTAAGAGTTTGTTGTAGCAACCAACGTAGTAATAACTTAGATTCATATAGTGCATCATATGAAACCCAAGGACGCTTTACACAAGTAACGTTACAGGGGGACAAGGGAAAAGAAAATAGTAGGCCAACACAAACACGGAGTAAAAGGAATAAACAATAACTTTGAAATTACCGCCGGCCGGTTATGTGACGAGCGGTGATATGACCATTACGTTTAGCGGTGTTTACGGTTAAATTTAGCTGAGAAAAGGGGACTGTGAGCCGGGTACAGAGCACCATGAGGTTGCGGTCCTTTCACCTGCCTTTGCCGCTAAGTTTAGCTGACAAAAGGTGAGCATCCTGCGGCGATGACTACTAACTAATTAGGATTAAAAAAAAGATTGTGGTTTGGGTTAAAACACCGGCCCCCTTACTAGGCTAGCCTACCCCCCTAGTAGGCTACTCCCGGTCGGGACACGAACACCCGTTTCCTGGGTGAAGGTCTTGTGTTTTCCCCTTTACTTCTTCCGCGACATGAACGCCACTCCCTGGCTACAAAGCCCTGTGTTTCAGGACACCACCCTGACCTCCTCCATATGCAGTTATTCACGCTCTTATACAGCAGCAGACATTGTGGTGCATACTGTAATAAATATGTGGAATACATTTGAATAATGCTTAATGAGAACAGGCCCCTATAGCCTACAATCATTTCCATACACTCTTAGTATTTATTTAAAGCATTTCTGTTTGTATTCTTACTTGCCGGACCCTAAAGAAACAAGATCCATATATTTCACTAGCGGAAATTAGATCAGAATACATTTTTGAAAATACTATTTGTTGTGCAGTGAATTGACGCTGCTGTGTTTTCCTGTGTGTCTGTCCTGCAGGGTGAGCTGTTGAGCCCCTGTCGCTGTGACGGCTCGGTGCGCTGCACCCATCAGCCCTGCCTCATCCGCTGGATCAGCGAGAGGGGATCCTGGAGCTGCGAGCTCTGCTACTTCAAGTACCAGGTCCTGGCCATCAGCACCAAGAACCCTCTGCAGGTAACAGGAAGGGAATGGGCAGCACAAACACACACACACACACACACACACACACACACACACACACACACACACACACACACACACACATACTCATCTGTGGAGCCACAAAGAAAAACAATTCTGGAGAAAACAAGGCTTCACATCACCAGCTGCAACATTAAAATAATGCACAACTGAATGCATCAATAATTATAACCCAATAAAATGGTATTTATATCCTGAAATGGGCCATACTGCATTATGAGTACTTTTACTTTTTGTACTTTAAGTATATATTGACGCTTTAAGTACATTTTGGAAGGCAGGACTTTTACTCTGAATCCTGCTGAAAAGCCAATAAAGCACTGTTACTGTGCCTGTGTACAAGGGCGTATGTGTTCTTTCAACATTGGGGGGGGGGGGGACTTTATAAACACTAACCGTTCCCCAGAAATTTGAGCGTCAAACACTTCACACAGCTCATTACCGGGACTTTGCTGTTATTGAAAGACGGAAATGATGTGTGTAGTAAAATACAGAACATTTTCTGTTAGGCCTATATGAAATTTACAGTTAGTAAACTTCTGAAAATGTTAAAGAAAACTTCAAAACTTCAAAAATGCAACAAACAAAAAGCCACAAAATCATCGGGAAAAGCGTCAGAAAGGTAAAACATGTCACAAAAAGCAACAAGTCAAACAATAGTGACTATATGGACTTAAGCTACCAAAACCAAAGTTTTTGAGCGGGACTAATCTACCTCTTTTAAATTTTGGGGGGCACATATCCCCTGCACCCCCCCAAAGAATATCTCTACATCCATGCCTGTGTAGATGAATCAGACTCCATGGGATTTGATTTACATACAGGGCAGAACAACAAGTCTCAGTTCAGTTTGGTGTAACAGAAGTCTCCTCATTAATCTCTTTACAACACACCCAACGCTCTCAGGATTCAGGTTATTGGATAAACATCACGTAGACAAGACGGAGAGTGTAAGTGAACACGGAAACGTTGTCATGCTCTGTGAGCTGGATGTTGTTGTTTTTTTAAATTCGTTAATCAGGCTGGGAGATCTTTATCAGCTGTGAGAAGAAAAAACATTTTCATAATAACACATACAACATAGAAACGCTGCTGCATCAGACCCAACTCTCTCTCTGCTAGGACGGATCTGTGTCCGTCGCTGTGTGTGAGGACTGTTTGCCATATTGTGCTGACACATTTTCCCTCTGCGTCACTGTCCTTCTGCCCTCTGTTTCACAGGCAGCCAATGGCTCTAAAACCTGTTGACAAGATGCCGTGCGTGCGTGTGTGTGTGTGTGTGTGCGTGTGCGTGTGCGTGTGCGTGTGCGTGTGCGTGTGTGTGTGTGCGTTGGGCCACAGCATTCCACAAACAACTTCTGCTCTGGTCATAAATTCTTAACATTTTAGTTTTGGATACTAATTATTGTCAAGATTTTTGTAACCGCTGTTGATTTGCCTTTTTCCCCCAAATATTTCCTAACAGGTTGTGATCTCTAGGTCTTGGTTTATAGTGATGGTAACAGTCTAATATCCTACTCAACCCTGAGTGTGTGTGTGTGTGTGTGTGTGTGTGTGTGTGTGTGTGTGTGTGTGTGTGTGTGTGTGTGTTCATCATGGACTCATATATGGTGATTTTTATTATAATGTGTTGGAGAGTAACATTTACTGAAGTACTCTACTTATACACAATTAACAGTGCAGTATGTTCCGATGTTGCGTTTATGAAATACAATTAATCGTCATGGATAATACAAGTTGTTTCTAACTTTTCTTGTTGCTTATAATAATAATAATAATAATAATAATAATAATAATAATAGTTTTTATTTATATATATATATAAGTACTCAAAGACACTTTACAATAAAACCAGTACATTAAGCACATTAAAAACAAGTGAAGCAATAAAACCGACACATACAAAACAAGCTTTGAGCCATATCAAGCTTTGATTAAATATGACCCCTTAGTACTTAGTTGTAGAGTAGCTTAACTCAGTGGTTCCCAAAGTGGGGTCTGGGACCCCCAGGGGTCCTTGAGAGTGTTCCAGGGGGTCCCCAGCAAAAAGAGGAATTATTTTTCACAAAGATTTTAATTCCAGCAATAAGTAACACAATGACATAATGTATGAACATTTTGGTCATGTTTTTCTTTTTTTTATACACTTTCTGCAAAACATCTCAAAGCAAAACTCCTCTCAGATGGGGCTCCGTGAAAAAGTTTGGCTTAACTCATTTGAAAAAAACAGAAATTATGAATTTGATTTTTAAAATTTTTTCACATATTAGTGAGTAGGAGGAAAATGCTGATCTTTAGTACATTTACTGTGACAATACCTAAGCAGTAAGCTACCAGCTGGGCTGACTGCACAGTGAATACCTCCCACCAACCTGAGTCACTTATAACACCTTCATTACCATTTTATTGCCACTGCATGAAACCCAGCAAAGCAGCAGAAAGGTCAGTGAAAAGTTAGAGATAAATGTTAGCTAAAAGAGGATGACACTTGAAACTAGAATGGCACTCGGAGAGCGCAGACCTCCAACAAGGCCATGCCCTGTCTCTCAATGTTAACGAAAGTGAAAAATAATTTGTGTATCTGCCCCGTGTTTCGGATCCGCTACATGTAAATGTAGTCTCGCATTGCCAGACCTTCCTCCACAGCCCTACATAGGAAGGTCTGGCTAGTCCACACAGCATTATGGGATGGGAGAAAAACGTGCTCTGGTTTATTGGCATTTCTTTAAACCAATGACGGTGCCTCTACAAAATAGCCTTAGGAAGGAGCTTGTTTCGGTGGAACGTGTGTACGTTCAAAGGTTGTTCTAGTCGTGGGAGATTTCAAGAAGATATCTAAACGTACCCTTAGACCTCAAAGGGTTAAAAAGCAGTTGAAGACTTTATTTAAACAGGCTTTTAGTTAGACAAGGTTTGTTTTGATTTTATGTGCCTATGTTTTCTATTGTGTTATGTCTTTTATTCATTGTATTTCATTTTATTGTGAAGCACTTTGTGATTTGTATCTGTAAAAAAGTGTTATATAAATATTTACTTACTTACTTACTAACTTATATTTGTTAAATTGATGAAAATGATGCTTCAGATTTATAGCTGAGGTTGTGCTGAAAGAAGGGAATCATGCATGTGGGGTAAATACAGTGTAAAAGGTGCTAAAACAGGAGAAAGCAAAAAAGAACCCTCCATTCTGGACAGGATTTTGAGTGCAGGACTTTTACTTGTATGTTTACATTGTTTTACTTCACTTAAGTACAGAATCTGAGTACTTCTTCCCTGTGGCATAATTTTCACTGGGGACACTTTTCAAAGTCCTGTTTGTGTCTCAGACCTTGTTCTCCTCTTGCAGTGGCAGGCCATTTCTCTGACGGTGATAGAGAAGGTGCAGATAGCGGCCATTATTCTGGGTTCCCTTTTCCTCATCGCCAGCATCTCCTGGCTCATCTGGTCCTCCCTCAGCCCCTCGGCGAAGTGGCAACGCCAGGACCTGCTCTTCCAAATCTGCTACGGCATGTACGGCTTCATGGATATCGTCTGCATAGGTAAAGGATGAAGAGGACGCCAAGATGTGCAAACATAAAATCACACGGCAGTATTATAAATAGCTTTGGCAGCAGCAGGTACAGACGGATTGTATAATAATATCACATGAAAAGACGGGCGTAGTGAAAAGTTTAGGTATCAGAACACGCAGGGATGCATTATGCAACAAGAAGCTCAGCAGCAACACAAAAACATATTAATAAACATAGGTTGCATTATGCAAGGACAAACTAAAAAACATGTATTCAGTCCACATTCTGCTGGTTGATAAGGTCATACACAATTACACCGAAACAAAACTAAATATGCAGACGGTGACAACTACACTTAAAAAAAGCCCATTTTAATGTGGCAGAGAAGAAGAGTTTGTGTTTTCTAGCAGCAACCAGGTTGACTGTTGTCGTGTAGTTGTGAGTTGCCCGTGTAAGACAACACTGAGAACAGATGGCATCACATATCTGCACTGTGATTTGTAGCCAACTGTCTATTCTCATCCACAGGCGAGATGGAACGTTCCTACCTATCATTCTGATTGCAGCCTTTTAAGCATAACATGTGGTGCAAAGATAAGATAAGACAGACTTTATTGATCTCGCAATGGGGAAATTCACTGAGCAGCTCAGTGCAACACAAGAAATAGGAAAAGAAATACACATTCAATTTAAATAGGATAGAAAAATATACAAAGAATAAAATAGGAAATAGAAAAAATAGGAAGAGAGTAAGAATGGCAATATGTACCCTATAAACACGTCTTGTATATACAGGTGGGGAGAATATATATATACAAATATATACAGATGAATAAACAGATGAATATGAAATAGATTGTGGCTGATCCCTCACACCCCGCACACAAACTGTTTGTATTCGCATGCCATAAAAACAGTTTCTTCCCCTCTGCAGTCAGCCTCATCAACAAGCCCCCCCCCCCCCACACTAGTCACTACACTTGGACTATACATCTGCCCATTGCACATACTATATATTTATTTGCATTCAGCCTCATTACTAAACAGCTATTTTGTATATATTTTTTGTTTATTAATGGATAGTCTCGCCTTGCCAGACCTTTCTCCACGGCGTTGCAGAGGAAGGTCTGGCTAGTCCAAACAGCATTCTGGGATGGGAGAAAAAACGTGCTCTGGTTTATTGGCATTTCTTTTAAACCAATCACAATCGTCTTGGGCGGCTCTAAGCGCCAGACGGAGCTACCGCGCCGCTGCAAAATAGCATCAGGAGGGAACTTGTTTTGGTGGAACGTGTGTACGTTCAAAAGTTGTTTTAGTCTTGTAACAGAAAACTCAGATTGGACAGATAGTCTAGCTAGCTGTCTGGATTTACCCTGCAGAGATCTGAGGAGCAGTTAACCATAGTCCTCAGAAATCCACCAGAGTTTAAAATTACAACACTAAGAAAGCGAAAGGTGTGGGACATCAGGCCGAAAAGAGGGACATCCAGCGGAATTTCTGGCGGCACCGGAGCAATCCCGGAAGTGGAACGTCGTGGATATAGACTAATTCATGTTTAATATGTTTTTTTGTGTATGTATGCACCAATCACCAAGGCAAATTCCACGTAGGGTAACTACTGTGACAATGAACTCCTTTCTCATTCTGATTTCTGAAATGAAATGACTGTCATGCACTGTCCTCCACTCTTCTTTTTCTTCTTCTCCGTGCCCAGGCCTCATCATCCACGAGGGATCGTCAGTGTATCGGATCTTCAAACGATGGCAGGCTGTCAACCAGCAGTGGAAAGTACTGAACTATGAGAAATCAAAGGACCTGGGCGACCCGCTGAGTTCCAGCAACAAGACGGGGGCCCGCGGCTCTCGCGCTAACCCTCACGGCCTGGCCAGCAGCAGCGGCGGGCGACAGAGCAGGAGGTTAAGAACTATCCTGAACCACCACTGCGGGTACACGATCTTGCACATCCTGAGCCAACTGCGGCCCAACGACCCACGGATCAGCGCCGCCTCCAACCGGGAGGTGGTGATGAGGGTCACCACCGTATGAGTCGGACCGGGGCGTGCGTGATGGGATAGACCTCGTCTTTGTGTCCTGATGTAAATGAGAGGACAGACTCATGGACCTAACGTTAAAAACCACAGACTCATGTAGGCGACCTGCGAGGAGCCGAGTGATGCCACATCAACAGACACTGGAGGATTTCTCCTATCGTTTCGTACAACAAAAAGAAAGCCAGATGCTCCCTTTCAAAAATTAAAGAACGGATGAAAAGAAGGATGCATTAAAAGACATGAAATGAAATGTTTGGAGGAGGAAAAAAAAAAAGTGTAAACAGGCTTTATAACCTAATCCAAGATGAAGAGACGTTTTTTTCCAGTTCAATATCAGGATGCACAAAGATATTTTCCTTTTGCTTTCTCTCTTCTTTGGTTTGATTTGTATCCAGTTCTTTTTTTGGTTTGTTTTTCTACTCACTTTGATTTTGTACGGATGTATGATTTTAGAGGAAATCATGTAACTCCATACATGCCAGGCGTTTCCAGACAACTATGTATAATGATCTTAAAATTTCTACAAGATAACCGATGCTGGTAAATAGACCGAAAACTGAAACAAACAAACAAACATGAGGGGGAAACACATAGGTGACAACTGAACAATAAGTCATTACAAGTAAAAAAAAAAAAATTATAAAAAAAGGAGAAAGAAAAAGACTTAAAAAAAGAAATCAGTAAGATTTCAGTGACACTTAACCTTTCTGCAATAAAGATACGTATGTACATTTCACAGGGGGTTTTGCATGGGTATATCATTTTATTCTTCATCACATAACATAAGCACATGACAAATTTGCTCTATTTCGAATGGTGCTTGCCAAAAATAAACACTTTAGAAACGTGATTTCATTGCACCAACTTTTTGTCAACATGACAAATGGCAGTGTGTTACAGCTATTTCAGCTCAAATACAGATTGTTGCTGCTGTGTGCTGATATCGGATTTGATAATAAGTAAACTATTGGATTAAAAATGGGGATCAGATGATCTCTTACTACTCAGTCTCACTCAGTCTCTTCTTTACTCCACCTGCAGCTTCAAGACGTGGTTCCCAAATCATGGTCTATGGTCTGATTCATGTCAGGTTAAGGGTCATTGACTTGAAAAAGTTTGGTATACACACTGGCTTAAAGGTCCCGTGGCATGAAAATGTCACTTTATGAGGTTTTTTAACATTAAGATGAGTCCCCCAGCCTGCCTATGGTCCCCCAGTGGCTAGAAATGGCGTTAGGTGTAAACCGAGCTCTGGGTATCCTGCTCTGCCTTTGAGGAAATGAAAGCTCAGATGGGCCGATCTGGAATCTCTTCCTTATGACGTCACAAGAGAATTTGGCCCGCCCATGAGAAAGAGATATGCTGCGTTCATAGACATCAGAAAAACATTTTTCCGAGTGAAAACGTCATCATTCACGTCACTTCCTGTGAGAATCAGAGGAGGGAAACTCGGGCTAGATTTTTCTAACCGAGTTTCCCAGTTGGTGACGCGTTGAAGGCAACTTTCGTTCACTGAACATATTTCAATGACAATAAACTGTTTATTGTGGACAAATGCCTCTGCCAAGAAACATAACATGTTTCAAATTATTCATAAATAGGCCCATGTATAAAAAAAAAACAACACCTTATCTGTGTCTTTTCCCGTTGGTTGTCCTGCAGATAACACAAACAAACACCTGTCCATGTGCTGTTTCTATGCTCGTATAAGAAAACAGCAGCAAATCTTTTGTTATTGTGGCCTCCATGTTTTCACACACCTGATGCTCTAGGCTACGGCCATCCGTTGGTGGCAGTTATGCAACAAGTTGTTATGCCAAACGCCAATATATCAGAAGAAGAAGAACACGCAGCCCGACCATGTGAACGCTGGCAGTCGGCAAAACAACGTAATCACGGGACGGTCCCTGTTATTCCCAGGTGGCACAAACCCAGCAAGAGACATCATGGCTTGCAAACGAACGAAGCATGGCAGTTGGTCAAGGCCACACCCCCACCCTCCACCTTGCCCCCCCTCTCTCCTCCTCAATAGCATTTAAAGCTACAGACACAGAAATGGCACATACTAAGGAAAGCTCATTGTGGGACTGGCTCTAGTGGCTGTAATTCTGAAAGAGACTTCAGATACAGTATTAGGGGACCACTAAGGCCTATATAAAAGAGACTTCAGATACAGTATTAGGGGACCACTAAGGCCTATATAAAAGAGACTTCAGATACAGTATTAGGGGGACCACTAAGGTCTATATAAAAGAGACTTCAGATACAGTATTAGGGGACCACTAAGGCCTATATAAAAGAGACTTCAGATACAGTATTAGGGGACCACTAAGGTCTATATAAAAGAGACTTCAGAATACAGTATTAGGGGACCACTAAGGTCTATATAAAAGAGACTTCAGATACAGTATTAGGGGACCACTAAGGTCTATATAAAAGAGACTTCAGATACAGTATTAGGGGGACCACTAAGGTCTATATAAAAGAGACTTCAGATACAGTATTAGGGGGACCACTAAGGTCTATATAAAAGAGACTTCAGATACAGTATTAGGGGACCACTAAGGTCTATATAAAAGAGACTTCAGATACAGTATTAGGGGACCACTAAGGTCTATATAAAAGAGACTTCAGATACAGTATTAGGGGGACCACTAAGGTCTATATAAAAGAGACTTCAGATACAGTATTAGGGGGACCACTAAGGTCTATATAAAAGAGACTTCAGATACAGTATTAGGGGACCACTAAGGTCTATATAAAAAGAGACTTCAGATACAGTATTAGGGGACCACTAAGGTCTATATAAAAGAGACTTCAGATACAGTATTAGGGGGACCACTAAGGTCTATATAAAAGAGACTTCAGATACAGTAGGGGACCACTAAGGTCTATATAAAAGAGACTTCAGATACAGTATTAGGGGACCACTAAGGTCTATATAAAAGAGACTTCAGATACAGTATTAGGGGACCACTAAGGTCTATATAAAAGAGACTTCAGATACAGTATTAGGGGACCACTAAGGTCTATATAAAAGAGACTTCAGATACAGTATTAGGGGACCACTAAGGTCTATATAAAAGAGACTTCAGATACAGTATTAGGAGACCACTAAGGTCTATATAAAAGAGACTTCAGATACAGTATTAGGAGACCACTAAGGCCTATATGAAAGCATCCAAAAAGCAGCATGTCATAGGACCTTTAAAGCATGCATGGATCGGTCCTGGTAGTGATGTAAGCTAATGTTGTTTTAGGGGATTATAATGGGATAGATCTTTTATTTTCAATATTTCATTTATTAACTTGTTTAAAGTGACTAAAACTCATCCTTACAGTGGGTAAAATGCAGTGGTGGAATGTAACTCAGTACAAGTACTCAAGTACTGTACTTAAGTACAAATGTATGTACAAAGGTACTTGTACTGGACTTGAATCTTTTCTTTTCATGCCACTTTCTACTCCACTACATTTCAGAGAGAAATATTTTGTGTATTTTTATCTGACAGCTTTAGTAGTTACTTACAAATCACACAATTGCACACAAAACACATGTAGTTTATAAAATCTGATGTTTTATTCTAAATTAAACTACCCAACAATATAAGGACGTACAAGTCCAGCTGAAATGATTAGACTATTAAACACGCAACTGTTTGGAGCCTGAATTAAACTGATCAGACCTCTAATATTATAAACTAATATTTGCACTTCTTATAGTTTGGACTGAACAGTTTTTGGATTCCTTCCCACAAAAGAAATGTATTGAATGCTGTGATAACTTATAGGAGGACGTCACGTGATACAGATATCACAACAAAAATCAATATGAATATACCACAGGGACATTAAGTAACACTATTACACAGAGCATGTTGTTCAGGGTTGTTTGAATCAGGTAGCAATAAAATAATTATCGCTTCCTACTCAAATTAAAATGTAGGAAGAAAAGAAGAACAAGTGGGCATTTCAGAGGAACAAAGAAATGAATTAGTGTTTTTGTATATACTGGAAACAGTGTATAGTACTATGAAACAAAACAGTTTTGGGGGGAAAAAACAACACTGATATTTTGCAGAACCTATAAAGTAATAGTCAGTGGTGGAATGTAACTAAAAACATTTACTTAAGTACTGTACTTAAGTATAAATGTTGAGGTACTTGTACTTTACTTGAGTCTTTTCTTTTCGTGCCACTTTCTACTTCTACTTCTACTCCGCTACATTTCAGAGAGAAATATTGTACCTTTTTACTCCACTACATTCATCTGACAGCTTTAGTTACTTTACACATTAAGATCTTTGCCCATAAAACACATGTAGTTTATAAAATCTGATGTTTTATTATAAATAAACTACCCAACAATATAAGGACCTACAAGTCCAGCTGAAATGATTAGACCATTAAACACACAACTGTCTGGATCCTTTCCAGTTTCCAAAATGGGAGGATTTTTCTGCATTGAGTACTTTTAGTAAATTTTCCTAATGACACTTATATACTTTTACTTAAGTAACATTTTCAATGCAGGACTTTTACTTGTAAAAGAGTATTTTACAGTGTGGTATTAGTATTTGATGATTTTATTGTAAGTAAGTAAAGGATCTGAATACTTCTTCCACCACTAGTAATAGACCATGTATTTCAGAGTTACTGTGAGGGTACAGATGAGGGAACAACTTTGGGAAAACTCTCTCAAAACTCAGATGGAGGGGGTTATTGAAGAACATATAAAATAAAGGATTTATGTTCCCTGAATGACAACAGGGCTGTTTGTATTGCTCAATTACAACACAGTCATTATGGTGAGTACAACTGTCGTCATATTGTAACTGTGAAACACATAATTACTTTATAGGTTCTGCACAATATCAGTGTTGTTAACACCATTTCCCCCAAAAGTGATTGTTTTGTTTCCCAGTACTCCGTAGACACCCAGTATTTACAAAAATACTTATTTAATACACATCATTTATTTCTTCATTTTCTTTACAAATGTGAATGACAATGCACCCAAATGTTGTTGGTCAGTCTGGACCAAAGTGGTAGAGCAAAAGACTCACCAACTGATAGTGTGGCTATTCTTTTAGATTACATATCACAGTAAAAAAAGCACAGGTGTAAATAATACATTTAATGATGGCTGAATACCATTTAGCTGTTTTAGTCTCAGGGTCCTTGTATTGTGCACAATGTATATTTTGTATATAATAATATCATTTTACAGTCTATGATTATGCATGCTGGCTTACTGGGGCACTTGACACTTTTCAAAATGTCTGCTGTGAAAAAGGTCTTAACATCCAGGTCAGGTCAGAGTTGGAGGAGGAAAAGTGTCCTGCATTTGGTTTGTGGTGGTATTTATTTCAAACCCTGACAATAATGTGGAACTGAAATGTGTCAGGACAAACAAACGCAAATGAGTCAGTGTTTGCCTCCACCCAGTGGCTGCTCCTGCTCTGTTCAGCCACTCCATTAGTATGAAAGCATTTCTTTTCTCTGCAGGGCCTTAGAACCAAACCCACTCCTGTCTGCTGCTGGAGGGTTGGATATAAATAATGCAGCAGGACGGAGCTGGACACCCTAACATGTCTGCTAAGGGTTTTTATTCTTTCTCTGGGTATTTTGTTTTGCATGAATATCTTCTATATCGTCTCTCTCTTTTCTAACTATAAAGAGGGAACAAAATAAATTAAATTGCTTTGTCAAATACATCTTTTAATTTGATCAAATATATATCTAGATTATGCATTAAAGCAAATTTAGATGTAGGCTATATTGTATTACATTATATTACATGCTACAAGTAAAACATAATAATATTATAATAAAAATGATGAATAACACATGGTGGGTATATGAATTTATGATTCCAGTTACTTATGGCTCAATATTCAAAATTTTGAATTTTTTTTTCAATATTTATAATAAATAATTATTGTAAATAATTTAGAAAGTGACACATCCAAATAAATTAAACATTTTATGGACTTTTATTTTTTTATATCTGAAGGGTGGGTTATGTGTTGAGAGGAACTTGGAATCGTGACCTAGTTAAATCTAAAAGAGGGCCATAACTGACTTTTTATTAATTTAATTAATTATTAACGATTGCTTATCTCTCAATATAGGGTTTATTTTGAAACCTGTAGCCGGAAACAACCGCTGCTCTATGTTCTGAGACCTTTGTTTTTAAAAGGAAATAACAACGAACAGAAAACGTTTACTTTCCCAGATGATATAACTCAACTAAAATAAACATTCTTTAAAGGCATAATGTAGTTTTATTTTGAAATAAAAAATAAAAAGCTGTCTTATTTCGGTTTTATTTTGAAATATGTATGTCTGCAGTGAGTCCGGTTTCCTCCTGTTTCAGGATCAGCTCAGACCGCTTCACGGGAGAAGGAGCAGGAGGACATCGGGTTCACGTGAAATAGTCGCAGTTGACTTTTGTCACCAGGCGATTTCCTCCTTTCCTGCCCCCTTCCTCCCCCTCCTCCTCCTCCTCCTCCTTCCTCACCTGTCCGGTGATGCAACACTTGAGTCGGAGGGACGATGTCCAACCTGCCGGCCGGATGTTCCAGCTCTGCTCTCCATTAACACCTCTGGAAACTAGCATGGACAACCAGACGGATCCCCGGAATGTAGCTGCTGGTTTCCTCTGGTGGTTTAGAAGTTTTCACAGAGTTTAAAGAGACGATTCTTGAGAAGATGTCCTTTCTGCGGTCAGGTGGGCTACTTTCAATTCATGTCTCGTGCACTGCTGTTAGTGAAGCCCGGCAGCTGCTGGAATGTAACTAAGTACATTTACCTAAGTAGGCCTACTGTACTTAAGTACATATTGAAGATACTTGTAGGCCTACTGTACTTAAGTACATATTGAAGATACTTGTAGGCCTACTGTACTTGTTCCATGGTACTTTCTACTTCTACTGCACTACATTTCTTATACTTTTTACTCTAAGATGAATTCATTATTATTTAAAATGAATATTTTACATTAAGAGACTGTTTACAAATGTTGTAGGCCTATGTAAAATCTTAATCTGTAAAGTAAGTACAGCTGTCAACTAAATGTATTGGAGTATACATGTTAAATGGGAACTACACTGATTTGACACAGTTGCTCAAGTTTGCACTTTACATGGTATTTACATTTTATGCTACTTTATATTTCAACTCTACTACATTCCAGAGGGAAATATTGTACTTTTTACTCCACTACATTTGTTAGACCGCTTAAGTTGCCGGCCACTTTTCAGATGTAAGATTTATTCGTGAGCTCTTACAGAAAGCAGAGTCTAGTCGAGGCCTCTTGTCGTGTTTCAAAATCCAAATTTGTGTGCAAGAACTTTGTCTAATTTAGCATCACACAACCCCTTTGGAGGGGCCCGACCCCTAGGTTGAGAACCTTTGGACTAACCTGCCTAACTGGATAAAGCATTTAAAACTAGCTACACCTCAAGCAGCTACAGCAAGTACTGCTTACACATTGATTCATCAGTAGAAATAATCTAATAATGTCATATGATAATATATCATTTTACTGCATAATGAGTACTTTTACTTTTGATACTTTAAGTTAATGTTACAGCTAATACTTCTGTGCTATTACTTAGGGAGGATTTTAAATGCATGACTTTGTTTTACTTGTAGCAGTGTATTTTTGTTGTATTGGTAGGCCTACTTTCACTTTTACTTAGTAAGCGATCTGAGTACAGTAACAATAAGATGAAGATTCAATTTGCACTTTTTTTTCTCATGGCTGTTTCTGTGTGAAGGATTTTGTTTTGTGTGCACTGTGATCAGGTAAATCGAGTTATAATCTCAGTATAATGACCTGTTTGCTTCCAGTCAGAGCCCCCTCTCCTGAGAACATCCACATCTCCTCTCTGCCTCCCAGTGTTCCCACAGATCAGGAGCCAGGACCGACTGGAGGACAGGGTGAGGACGTTTGTTTGGTCGACACTTTTTGTTTTTGTTGTGTGTCGAGAGAGATGACGCTGAAGCATCATTCGTTCTCCCTTTAAATTAGAACAAACTCATTATATTACTAACAGTGGTGGAGGAAGTATTCAGATCCTTTCCTTGAGTAAAAGTACTAATACCACACAGTAAAAATACTCTGTTACAAGTAAAAGTCCTGCATTGGAAATGTTACTTAAGTAAAAGTATGCAAGTATCATCAGGAAAAGTATCTCCCATTTTAGAGATAGAAAGGATCCAGACAGTTGTGTGTTTAATGGTCTAATCATTTCAGCTGGACTTGTAGGTCCTTATATTGTTGGCTAGTTTCATTTATAATAAAACATCAGAATGTATGTGTTTTGTGTTAAAAAATCTTAATTAGTAAAGTAACCAGTAACTAAAGCTGTCAGATGAATGTAGAGGAGTAAAAAGTACAATATTTCTCTCTGAAATGTAGCGGAGTAGAAGTAGAAAGTGGCCTGAAAAGAAAAGATTCAAGTAAAGTACAAATACCTCATCATTTGTACTAAGTATAGTACTTGAGTAAATGTACTTAGTTACATTCCACCGCTGATTACTAATGAGTCCCTGTTCATCCAATACTCCCCCCATCTGTCTGTTCAGCAGGGACTGTCAACTGTGGATATTTAGGGCATGATCCTAGTTTTCCATCGTCCACCACTTTGGTCCCGAAATATCTCAATAACTATTAGATGGATTAGTGTGAAAGTTGGTCTAGATATTCACAGGGACCAGATGATGAATTCTGCTGACTTTAGTGATCCTCTGACTTTTCCTCTAGCGCCACCACCAGCTCAAAGTTTTCACTTGACATCTACAAGGCAGAAGGCAGCTTCATTTATATTGCACATGAAACACAGAGGCAATTCAGAGTGCTTTTCACAGACAAAGAAAGACATTCAAATTACATTTTAAAACAATAAGCAATAAAACACAGAATAAAATCATAGAAATGTGCTTTAGCCTAATGGGCAAAAACACATTTGTCTACAGTGCAGCCGTACAGTGGAATAATCTGAAACGGAGTATTTCAGAGCATGTTGAAAGTGGCTACTAAAAAGCTACTGCTGACAATGACCCTGATGAAGACCGTAGTCGGAGAACGCGTCGTTCATTTTAAATGCATGTTCCCATTCAAGATAAGGGCATTTTGATTTAGTCACAAACCGTACAGTGTGCCTTGGATTGTTTCTAAAGGAGACTTGGTGACAACGAGCCCTTCACAAGATGGAATAAGCATGTTAAAAGTAAATGGTTACAAAGTACCGTGTAGCATACTCAATTTCAATTTTTTACTTTTTATGACTATAATTTTAGCGTCATCATCAGGTAAGAATTTGAATTTGCTCAATATTTCAGTTTATGACTAAATACATACAAAACTAATACAAAACTATCAGCCTCAGCTGTACATCTATCTATCTTATCTATCTATCTTATCTATCTATCTTATCTATCTATCTTATCTATCTATCTTATCTATCTATCTATCTATCTTATCTATCTTATCTATCTATCTTATCTATCTATCTATCTATCTGTCTGTTTGTCTGTCTGACTAAGACATCATTTTCATGATTTTTGTATCAAATTAGAGTGTAAAAACAAGGTGTTTATAAAAATATACTTTATTTATACAGCACGTTTAAAAACCAACTTACAAAGTGATTTACAAGCTAGTGGGACAAAAACAATGATAAAAACAACAATTTAAAAACCGTTTAAACACATTGAGCATAAGGAGCTACATTTACAACAATATGATCATTTAAATAATCAATAAAGAGAATGCCTTTGATTATACATAGGTTTTAAAAAGCGACTTCACAGATAAAAATGAATTCAGGCTACGGACCGTGTAAAAGCAGACTTGTACAAATGTGTATTTATCTGTCAGCAAAGTGTCAAGGATGTGTGTACTGTGGCGTTGTGTGTGCGTGTTTACAGCAGTGTGTGATTTGTGTGTGATGTTAATCCTCCTGAGGATTAGTTTTTTGTCATTGAAACGTGCTTTCTGTCGTATTTCAGCCGGTGACGTGGAGCAAGAGAAGGCAGTGATCCAGACCACACACACACACAGAGTGTCCTCTGTCTTCCTCCAGAAACAGAATAATGAACCAGTTACTGGTACTTACTTTGAACAGAGGGTCCCTGTTCCTGAGGAGGACAGCCAGGTAATCCATGAGTCCATGGTAAAAACCTGTGTTAAAAGTTGGGCCAATTTCCTTTATAGACCGCTGAAAGTTTTTTTTGTTAGATTGGGAACCATCAGCGTGCAGTATATGTAATGTTGTTAGTGTTACAGCTTGTATTTGTTCAAAAAAAGATGATGTTGTGCACCTCCATGTAGTTGCTGGTGCAGGACAAAAAAGTAAATGTTCAAAGAAGGTAAAGCTTAATGCTCCTGAAAAATACTTTAATACTGCAAATAAGGCACACGTTTCGGCCCACAATTTGGCCTTACTCAAGTGTATTTGATTGCAGTGAGCTGCTAGGAATTTGAATTGTATTTATGAGAGCCACACCCACTTGAGTCTGTTAGTTTGAAACAACTACATGCATCAATTGTAAAGTGAAACTGTAGCTCTCTTCACGACAACACAGACACAGGTTGGTTCTTTGAAACGGGCGTTTATTGCTTTGGTCTTTTGTCCTTAATGCATCCACGTCACGCCGTGAGAACTATATGTGAATGAACATAGTAAGCACGTCAAATGAATTATACATTACCGAAGAAAATAAAAATACAAATTGTGCTTAGCGCGAATATAAATAAAGCTTCACATTTAAGATAAAATACCTCGTTGGCTGCTTGTCCTGAAAAGAGGTTCTTAAATCCTTTGAAAATCCTTCACTGTTCGCCTTGGCCTTCTACAACAGTGTAACTCCAACTTAATTAGCAGAGCAGAGCGCCGTAACATGTGCTCACGTTAGATTTTTCCTCGTCCATTAACAAATACCGCAGCAGTGGAAACCACAACAGAGAACTTTAGTTCCGAGAGAACCAAAAAACACAACAGACTAAAATCTTTAACTATTACATCACATTCATTTTAACCTTTACATTAAACACATTTCCTATGTATTTACTGTATGAGACTATGAGTATAAACTATGAATTTTGCATTAATTATGCGTCATAAACAGCACATATTTAACAGCACTTACAGAAACAGTGAGGTCATTATTTTGTCATCTTACTGTAATTACCCAATCTGAAAAGCATTAGTATCTACATCTGGATAGTATTCCAATGTATGTTTATTTTTCGCATATCACATGACCTCTTACCATGTGATATGATGAAAACACATAACGGTCATGGGTCACTGCAATCAAATACACCTGAGGAAGGCCAAATTCTGGGCCAAAACGTTGTGTGCCTTATTTGCACTATTAGTATTTTTCCGGAGCATCAAAGCTATAGTACGTAGTTTCTGTCGTCCCCCATGAGGAATTCAAAGTAATGACAACAAAACTGTCGGCACGTCCACATGATACAAGCCTTCGGTGATCACGCACCACCCCCACCCCTCCCCCATGCAGTTGCTAGTAGCCAAGGAGGACACGGAGGATTAAAAAAACATGATGGACTCTTCAGAAGAGGTAATTTTCGTCACTTAAGTTTCTGCGCGGGAAAGTCGCCGGACGACACAATCTTCTGAACATAGCCATACTGAGAAACACAGGTGAGTTGTGTGGAGCTGATAGTCTTAACTAGCTTTGTAGCAACTCATTTGGCAATGGCTTGAATGTAACGGACGTTCGTTAATATCAAAAAGTTACGCACTAAAGCTCGAAGCTGTTGTGCAGACTTTACCTTCTTTGAACAGCTTGTATTTGTGTCTCCTGTAGAGGGGGTTCAGTCTCCGTAAGCTGTGGGCCTTCACCGGGCCGGGCTTTCTGATGAGCATCGCCTACCTGGACCCAGGTAACATCGAGTCTGACCTGCAGTCTGGTGCTAAAGCTGGCTTCAAGGTAACTAAAGTAATGCTGGGGCTACAATAACTGACACTGTTGTGTTGGTTGATTAGGAACGGCCTGATGATGATGGATTTTGTTGTCTATATTGAGTAGTCTGGATCAGCTATAGGGCAGGTGGGGAATGACAGGTGAAGTTGACTGGAAAACAGGAAAACGAGCAAAAATGTCTAAACAGATGTCGGCGTTGTAACACTCTTCTGTGTATTTGGTTAAATTGCCATTTAAAATGAATGATCAGAGACGACCTCTAGTTCACCCAGTAAGAGCGTGCGCCCCATGTAGGCTGAGTCCTGGGTATCGTTCAAAAATGTTCTATGCCGATACCTGGAATTCGCTACCGGTTCCTTTTTCAATACCGATTTTATAAAATCCATTTTAACAAAAAGAAATTACAACATTTTACATTACGGTACAAGTTTGAGGGCCTTTACAACTATGTGACGCACACTGTTGTCAAGCCTCTCAAAATACAACAACACACGTGAGCCGTCTCTGTGTAACGTAGAGTTTTTCCTGCATGCCTCTACGACGTGTAACGTCAGACAGCCAATCACAGACATTATTAGATCTTGGTAGAAGCATGCTGCATGCTTATTGGCTTACTGTCTGTCTCTGATGAGATTTGCTCCTTGGGTATTGAAATTGGGTATTGAATGACGAGGCATTTTTCGATACTCGATACTATGGACGCAATTCGGACCCAGCCCTAAATTTGTACATGAAATTTGCAAAATACATTCACAAACTTTTTTCACAGGTTTACGAACTACAAACTTTTAAAGTGCTCATATTATGCTTTTTGGCTTTTCCCCTTACCTTTTATTGTGTTATATATCTTTTTTGTGCATTTTATAGGTTTAGAAAAGTGAAAAAGCCCAAAGTCCCCCCCAAAGGGACTTACCATCTCCAACAGAAAACCCTGTTCACAAACTGCTCCAAACAGCTCTATTGTAGTCCAGCCTTTACTTCTGTGACGAACGTGCGTCACTTTGTAACACGTTATAATGCTCACCTAGCTGCTAGCGTGGCATATCCTCATACTCTGCTTCTGACTAGCTGGTTGTCCTTACCTAGCTACCGCACATGTGCGACTCCCAACAAAGATGGAATAGAAGTGCGATGCCTCAGCTAAAACAGAGAGCTCAACACACAGGGGGAAAAGAGGAGCTGCAGCAATGTGCAGTACAACAAAAATATTTTTTTGAAAATGAAACCATGTAAACCTATTCTGGTACAAACTCTAAATACAATTATGAACCTGAAAATGAGCATAATATGAGCACTTTAAACTATTTGTTAACATCATTTTGCAAACTCCGAATGTTATTGACCTTTTATTTGAGCGGATGAAGGCAGCTGATTGCCAGATGATGATGCCTGACTGTGTTCTGCTCCTGTCAGCTCCTCTGGGTGCTGCTGGCAGCCACCATCATCGGCCTGCTGCTGCAGCGGCTGGCGGCGCGGCTCGGCGTCGTCACGGGGATGCACCTGGCCGAAGTCTGCAACCGCCAGTACCACACGGTGAGACTGCAGTTATCTCAGCTGTTTGCAGGAAATATCTACGGCGCCTCCTAACATTCACTGTGTTCTCTGTTTCTAAAGCGCTGCACGATAGGAGGAAAATATACAAGATACAATATTAGGTTGAATATTGCGCTGACTATATTACTTGAGATAAATAAACAGATATTAAAGTGTACCCAGTTTTGCCTTTCTGCTGCTTTCAGTATTCTGCTAAAAATAAAAAATAAGTTGCTTGTTGATTTTAAAACAAACAAAAGGAACTCATGTCCAACATTCTTTTATTGACAGTTACATTTTAAAGTGCAGTTTTCTACAGAGAGTGTCTTTCGCAATATGTCGCAGCCTTTCGCAATGTGTTTATTGCGGCAGTTGCAATCGCAATGATGATAAAAAGATGATATATTGTGCAGCCCTATGAGTGATTGACTTCATCAATACTCAGCAGCAATGCAGAACTGGTGGAACTGAGAGGCTGTAAGCAGAAGTAATCTTGATTTACTGTAACTGCCTCATTGCATAACCAGCATTGACCTCTGTTGTTAGCTGTAATCATTGGATTATATGATCCAAACATTCTATTAAAACCAAACGTGAACCTAAAATAGTAAAACTGTGAGAAAATGTGTTTAAATACACAGTTAAATCCAGAGTGACTTAATGAATTATTGTGTAAAAAAAAAAAAAGTCTCTCTCTGATTCCTTAATACCTAAAGTGGAACTGTTAACCACATGGTTAAAAACAAATAATGTGAGCACCCTTTTGTTCTCTGGAGTTTAACTACTGTGTTTCTGCTGTCAGAAAAATGCCGGGAGCATTATGAATGGAACAATTTCTTAAAGGGATAGTTCAGATTTTTTTAAGTGGGGTTGTATGGGCTACTTCTCCAATGTCCATAGTGTATTCTCTATACATGTGAGGGTGTGGTAGAAACCTGTAATGGATACATGTGAGGGTGTGGTAGAAACCTGTAATGGCTAGTAGAAAAACCACACCCAAAGGACATACCAAATGTAAAATGCAAACATACAAAATCACCAGTACATTTTAAAGCTTTAGTGCGTAACTTTTTGAAATTAATGAACGTCCGTTACATTCAAGCCATTGCCAAATGAGTTGCTACAAAGCTAATTAAAGGGGCGCTATGCAGTTTTGGCCATTTCTTCGCTGTTTGCTCGCAGGTTTCTCCATAGAGCTCCCCCTACAGCTTCGGAATAGATATTTGGCAGCTCCTATGTTTACTTGTGTACTCCCTCGGTCAGTCTGCCGTTTCCCTTTTCTCTGTTCCTCCAATAATGCTTTCCTAGCTTTCTGCTTCTTTTTTGTCGGCTCAGCCATGACGATAGTGTGAAAAACTCCATCGCTACCTTGTTAGCCGGTATGTGTGCAGTGCCGTGAAGCAATTCGTTACATCGCAAGATCTGATATCACGCCATACTTCCTGATGCTGATGCCGAAGGTTGCATGGGTGGTTTTTCCGCTCACAGGCACTAAGGGAAAGCGGGACGACCACCATTCAACCCGAAAAAAGTCATATAACCATTCCAATGACTCCGAAGCTGTTCCGTTAAATGAGAATTCCGGCCACGGAGAAGCTGCAGCTACGTACTACAAGCGTCCCCTGAGCTAAAACGGAAGTGGTCGGGGCACGTTTTAGAGTGCCTTTGTGCCTCTTACCAGACACAAAATACAATTAATATGTCTGTGCCACATGAACAGGGCCCTTGCATGTCAACAAGATGCGTTTTCAACTCAGACAGTGTTTAAATTCACCTACCCTGGTCCCTGTCTCAATCCTGCCGGTAGCTAGCTTGCCCTGCTAGCTGATAGCCGTTAGCCGTTAGCTGCTAGCTGCCGTCCGGTGAGTGTATTCAGACAGGCTTCTGTGATAATCATCCCAATAACAATCCACGGAGCGGCGGTGGTCTGGTGGATGTCCTGCATAGGACAGATCATGCCTTATCAGTGACTATGTAACTACATGGAAACGGGATAAACGATGTCTGTGGCTTGCACAGTAATAGCGTTACTGAAGCTTAGCTGTAGCATCGCGCTGTCTCCTGGGATTTCAGTTGTAGCAGGAAAAGGTAAAGAGTAGTGTGTGAAGAGTGAAGAGCGGAGTTGTTCACAAGGGAAGAAGCTTGGAGTAACGTAGCTAGCTAACTATGGAGAACATAGCAGATATGCAACACACGGAAGAGCCTTTTGAGTTTGATGGTCGTCCTTATTTATTCGAACCTGAGTATACAGACGAAGAACTAGCCTCACAAGAGTTGGAAAAAACGAGACAAACAGAGGGGCAACAGGCAGATGAACTTGCTGCTCTAAGCGCAAACTAAAGCTAGCCTTCAGTAACTGGAGGACATAGCAACACCATCGCCGCTCTGTGGATTGTTATTGGGATGATTATCACAGAAACCTGGCTGAATACACTCACCGGACGGCAGCTAGCAGCTAACGGCTATCTGGCTGTACACACTCACCGGAGGGCAGCTAGCAGCTAACGGCTAACGGATATCTGGCTGTACACAATCACCGGAGGGCAGCTAGCTAGCAGCTAACAGCTACTACCGCACTACTGTTTTTTTTTAAGGGGAATAAACTTCAAGACGTGATATGTCCTCTGGAGGACATAGCCACACCACCGCCGCTCCGTGGATTGTTATTGGGATGATTATTACAGTCGCCTGTCTGAATACACTCATCGGAGGGCAGCTAGCAGCTAACGGCTATCAGCTAGCAGGGCAAGCTAGCTACCGGCAGGATCGAGACAGGGACCAGGGTAGGTGAATTTAAATAATGTCTGAGTTGAAAACGCATCTTGTTGACAAGTAAGGGCCCTGTTCATGTGGCACAGACATATTAATTGCATTTTGTGTCTGTTAAGAGGCACAAAGGTACTCTAAAACTTGCCCCGACAACTGCCGTTTTAGCTCAGGGGACGCTTGTACATGTAGCTGCAGCTTCTCCGTGTTACCTGCACTGATTCGGATCGAAAGTACTCGCGTAGCTATAGCGATCAAGATTAACGTAAAAATTGGCCGGAATTCTCCTTTAAGGTAAATTAAGGTAACGTTCCCCTTTAAGACTATCAGCTCCACACAACTCTCTCTGTATTACTCACCCCCAATTTCCACTGGATGCGTAACGGCTGCGGATCCGCTCCGGAACGGCAGCGGCGTCATTAGGTTTCCATTAAAGTCAATGTGTGTATTTCCACTGACATCTGCATCCCAGCTCCAGCGCTCTGCAGCCCTGCGGAGCAGATACGCAGAGCTTCTATTTTTGCCGGACGTCGGAGAGCTCCGCAGCAATTCAGCACACGGCAGATAGTGCGGACAGGAAGTCGAGCACAGAAACAAAATAATATCATGTGTGTATCATGTGGACGCGCCGACAGTGTTGTTGTCATTACTTAGAATTCCTCATGGGGGCGACAGAAACTACAACTACTTATAGCTTTAAGTGTTAGCGTTAAAAATTTTCATATAAAGATGGCAGTCAGCACACCGGTTGGTTTGGAGAAGCAGGCAGGAGTACCGACACAGAAGCTAAGCAATGTACTGCTGTGGACCGGGGCTGCTGCTAAATGCATTTTAGACACATTAAAAAGGCCCACCTAAACAAATCTGTCAGTTTAAGTGTACGCTATCATTGGAATATTTTCTCCGCTTTACCTTGCCAGTATTTATTAGGATAACCCCTTGAGATGAATCATCTAATTTTTGAGGGGGTCCTTAATAATATTATACAGAAAATACATTTACATACACACACACACACACAACACTCCCAAGCCTAAATATTCCAACATCGACTGTTTCCCCCCAATAAAAAATACAAAAACAAAAATAAATAAAATATACACTAATATATAATAGTAAATACACAATGCGTGTGCATACATTCCAATTGTGCTACTATTTAGAGTATATGCACAAACAGGTGCCAACACACTAAGGAGGAGAAAAGTAAGAAACTAAGAGAAAAAAAAGGGAAAGAAATAATAATAATCATGTGTCACGCAAATTAGAAGCAAGAGCAGGTTGGTTGTAGATAATTAAAGACAGATGCCTTAAAGAAAGTTTAAGTTTAGGCGGCAGGAACTGAAGCCATTCTGTTACATGAAACGGAACTCAATATCTCATGGCGCTAACCTGTGTCCTTTGGTTTGTCCAGGTGCCTCGTATCATCCTGTGGTTGATGGTGGAGCTGGCCATCATCGGCTCAGACATGCAGGAGGTCATCGGTTGTGCCATCGCTTTCAACCTGCTCTCCTCCGGCAGGTGGTCAACAAACACAACATCTATTTAAAGCTGCTGTGCCTTAAAGGTCCCATATTGTAAAAAGTGAGACTTCCATGTCTCTTTTAATTCTAAAGCAGGTCAAGGTGCTATATAAACACTGTGGAAGTATCAAAATGCTCAATCTACAGAGAAATACACACAGCCTGTATTCAGAAACTGTGTCTTTAAACGAGCCGTCAGGACTTCTGTACGGTTGTGATGTCACAACTATACTATATATAGGTAGAACGTGCTGCTACAGTGCCGATACAGTCATTCCCCGGCTGCAGACACTCCAAGAGAGCGAATGTGGAAGACCCAGAAATGCTGATCAATCAGAACAGACTGGGCTTTCTTTAGGAGGGGATCTTAAAGAGACAGGCGCTAAAATGGAGCGTTTCAGACAGAGGGTGAATCCAGGTATATTCAGACAGACAGTATGAGAAAAATAAAGTGTTTTTTGACCATTAAAGCATGTGAACGTGTTCTAGTAGAACCCAAAATACAAGTATGAACTTGAAAATCAAAATAATATGGGACCTTTAAAATGATACCTTTTTTGTGTTGATTATTTCCACCGTGTGTGTGTGTGTATGTGTGTGTGTAGGATCCCTTTGTGGGGTGGCGTCCTCATCACCATCATCGACACGTTTGTTTTCCTCTTCTTAGACAAATACGGTAGGTTGTGGTGGTACTCTCACAGTGGAACATCTCGCTACCACAACAATTGATAAATAAAACATCCTCATTTCTGTCTGTGCAGGCCTCAGGAAGCTGGAAGCCTTCTTTGGTTTGCTCATCACCATCATGGCCATCACCTTTGGATACGAGGTGCAAACATTTACATTTCTCCTCCACCCATATCTATTTCAATCTGTTAGACAGCTTGTTATAACATCTTAACTTAACAGTCCTGAGTGGGTCAACAGTACTGAATAAGACACACTATGATGGACAGTATAACGATCCTATTTGCACTCCCACAATGTGGCTAATCATATACTTTAAAAATCTGATGGAGAAAATAACCACTGGTGATAAAACAAAGGTCACAGCACCTAAATTTCACACGTAAAAAAAAAAAAAAAAGCAAACACATTTGATCTCATTCCCACTCGAGAGTTGTGGCTATGAATTTGCCCTCAGTGAGTTGAAATAGGGAAGTGGCACTAACAATAAAAAAAAAAAAACAGAAAATCCAGAAGAACAAACAAGACAAAGACTCTGCAAGCGTTCTAGCAGCTCTGTGAGGCTGTACTACATCACGGTGCTTTCAGCTCAATGAGTCATGTTCACCATGTTTACCCTCTTAGTTTAGCATGTTGGCATGCAAACATTTGCTAATTAGCACCAAAGCACAAAGTAAAGATGAGGCTGAAGGAATTATCATTAGTTTTGCAAAACAGTGAAACAGTGGACATAATACAATACTTTTCCTATTTAAATTTTTTGAATTCCCCTTAAAATAAACAATATAAAAATATATATTTAAATTGTGGCTGAGTGATGGGTGAAAGTGTGTGCGTCATTCAGAACACAGGACAAAATAAGAGTTTACTTGCAAAATGATGAATACATGATGTGCAAGATTATTTTTGTGATTTATTAGGAGCCAAAATCAAAATTTGATAAATTGGTCTTGACTTAGTCTGCTTACATCTATAGATCTAAGATGGCTCTATGTAACACTTTTATTCTGCTGTTCTGAGCCAACTTTCTGGTTACACTGTATATCCAAATCTGGACTGATTCCTTCTTGATTCCTCCTCATTTGCATATCATAAACATGTCCTCGTGCACGGCTTTCTCTGTGGCAGTATGTGACAGTGAGTCCAGACCAGGGCCAGCTGCTGAAGGGGATGTTCGTGCCGTACTGCGAGGGCTGCGGCCCGGTTCAGCTGGCTCAGGCCGTCGGCATTGTGGGAGCCGTCATCATGCCTCACAACATTTACCTCCACTCTGCTCTCGTCAAGGTGCGATCGCCTGCTGGATATTTATACTAGGGCTGCACTATATATCTTTTATTTACATTTTTTTTTTTTTTTATCGCCATCGCGATGTCAACTGTCGCAATAAAGACATTGCATAATGCTGCGACTCATCGCGCAAGACACTCTTTTTGTGTTAATTGAAAGAAAATATCAGTAGAAAACTGCACTCTAAAATGTAACTCAGGGAGTTTTCCTGGCTCTGAATGGCCATTTTGGGGAAGGGGGGGGGACTACGCAAGACAGTAAGCATGATCGGTCCGCGTACAGTAAACACAATGAGTCTGTGTTACCTTATTTGACAGAAATCTTTGCATTTTCCTGTTATTTCTGACAATTATAGTATACTTGAGTAAATGAAACCCAATTAACAAAACAATAAAATACATATATTTAAATGAATCACCGGGAGAGTCTGGTACAGCCAGAATCTGGACGGTAAAACTGAGATTATCTCTCATATTCAAGTTTATGTTGTTGTTTGGTGAATTGCTCTTAAACACATTCAGAGAGGATTTGAATCGCTATTTTTTCTCTTAATTCTTATCATTTTGGTGCTGGTGATTTTCCTTTGGGGCTGGCTAAAACCTCTTTGGGGGGGGGGGGGGGCGCGCGCCAAAAATTCCTCTATGCAGGAAAAACCCTGTAACTGTAATTGTCTGGTACCTTTTATGTTCAATTCAGTGTCCAATGTGTTCAATAAAATAATGCTGGAAATTATTTGTTGGAAATTCAACAAGTAATTTCTTGTATTTAAGCAGACTACTGAAAGCAGCAGAAAGGCAGAACTGAGTACATTTTAATATGTTTTTATTTGTTGA
The DNA here is from genome assembly GCF_031162955.1 of Sander vitreus. NCBI lineage: Eukaryota > Metazoa > Chordata > Actinopteri > Perciformes > Percidae > Sander > Sander vitreus. Next base: position 29,402,064 of record NC_135861.1, on the reverse strand, counting down.
AAGTAATATCGTTATCGTGATATTCAACACAATATCGCATATGGCATATTTTCCTCATATTGTGCATCCCTAATTTATAGCGTTCCCCTTTTTCTTCTTAATCAACTGCATGAAACTTCACGTACCAGCAAAACATTAAGTGTCCAAATGTCCTCGTCAGTCTCGAGAAGTGGATCGGTCGAACAAGGAAGAAGTGAAAGAGGCCAACAAATATTTCTTCATTGAGTCGACCGTCGCGCTGTTTGTCTCTTTCCTCATCAACGTGTTTGTGGTGGCTGTTTTCGCCGAGGCTTTCTATGGACGCACGAACCAAGAGGTGGTGAGTATCTCTGTGCCCGCTCTTATAATCCAACAGGAGTGAAATTTCAAGCCGCCTTTTGGAAGTAAAAAAACAAACAAATTCTCTTTTCTTTGGCTGCTGTGCTACAGATGTGTATTTTTTTTTTTTTCCCATTCCAGTACAACGTCTGCAATCAAACAGGAAGTCCTCATTTAGACATATTCCCTCTGAACAATCAAACTCTGGAGGTGAACCTCTATAAAGGGGTAAGTTTAAAGTGTCCGTCACTGTTGCCACTACAACTACAGAGCTGATGTCAGTGAAGGGGGAAGTTTAGATTTGCTTAAGTTTTGTTGATTGGGCGATATGAATTTAATACATTTAAAGGGCCATTCCTGCTATTAAGAATTGGTAAGAGACATATTTATAAAGAGAATGGTCAAATTGGAACCCACAGAGAGGGAGATACCATGACTCTTAATCTCCAGTATGGGCTGTGGTGAAAACTAAGTACATTTACTCAAGTATTGTACTTGTACTTGGGGTATTTCCATTTTACGCTACTTTATACTTCTACTCCACTAAAATTCAGAGGGAAATATTGTGCTTTTTACTCCAATGCATTTATTTTGTAACTTTAGTTACATTGCAGATTCACAAACGCAATAACACAAAATATAATCAACAAATAAATGATGATGTAATATTATGGATTTAGATAAAACTTTATTGGTCCTCTGGGGGAAATTCACAAGCTACCCCCCAGCAGTATATAAAGTAAAAACATAGGGCTGCAACTAACGATTATTTTAACCGTGGATGAATCTGTATTATTTTCTGGATGAATGGATTAGTTGTTTGGTTTATAAAATGTCAGGAAATGGTGAAAAATGCCCATCAGTGCACTGTAAAACATTACAGACCCATTTAGTTCTGTCCACTTATTTCTTATTTTTAACTGAACGAGCTTATACAAGTTGTGGATTTTGAACTCAACTTTATGAGTTTTTGAAAATGAAACTTGCATTTATTCATTGGGTCGACTATTTGAATTTTTTTGTCAGATATGTATATGTTGATTGAACTTGGGTATGTCAGTTAAGTTATCAGTTGGAAAAAAAAGCGTGTGTGTGTGCTGCAACAAAAAAAAGAGTTGCCTTTCAAGTTTAAAATAACCTTTTCTTAACCTAACCATAACCTAGTCTTCTTTCACGGCAAAGTGAAAGCATGGACGCAATAAATGAATTATACACCGCAGATAAGTGATGTAGCCTATTCAAATTTCAACTCAAATATAACACGTGTTGTGGCAAACAAGAAAGCACTAGAGCCCCCGGCGGAGGGAGAACCTGTCAGCGCCTTGTGAATTGTGAATTTGGCATTTCACTCTTTTAGAGTTCTTTTTAATGTTTAGCTCCGCCCACATTTAGCCCAACCCCCGATCTGCGTACTGCAGTCAGGTGCAATCGGTTCATTGGCTGGCCAATTCCCATGATGCAAGGCGGTAAATAGAGTTGTGTTAAAATTTGCTTTGTTCGAAAATACAAATGTAACTTTATGAATTCCGTTTATTAAACGTGTCTGCTTAGAATGTAGTGTTTTGTTGCCTGGTAATTGTCCCTGTTGTGCTGGTTTACATTTGGAACCGTGAGTTAAGTGACTGTTAGGTTTGATAAGAAGAGCTGGAGTAGTGCAGACTTAGACTTTGAGCAGTAATAGGCTTCCTTCAGACATTAATCTGCGGCGCGTCACTTCGCTAGCAGCCCTTTTATGTCAAGTGACGCAAGATCAGCGGTGGGGCCCTGGGGCGGCCGCAACCAAACACCCACGCTGTCTCCGCTATAAATGTGGTTATGTTGTTTTAGCTTTAAACTGTGAGTTGTAATAAAGCATAAAAGTATGTCTGTTATACAAAGACACACATTTCACTCCAAATGGAGCTTTCTCTCCCACAGACAGCACTTCTTGTCTGCCTGAAAACGCTTCTCCCACATTTCTGTTTGAAATTCCTCAGTTAGTGATGTCACTGATGGAGAAAGCCAGCCCAGTTTTTCATGTGTTGCCCATAGGTGCTGCCTGAGCAAGCGCAACCCGCCCAGTGGCTTGTTTGAATTTGGTTGACCAATCAGAACAGACTGGGCTTTTCAGGAAGCCGGGGCCGAGAGCTCAGACAGTAGGCTCGTTCGAGATGAGCCAGGTCTGCGTAGAATCGATCACCGACGATCGCCGCCCAATGCATGCCGATTTGTGTCCGACTTGATCCGACTCGCTCTGACGTCATGCACACGTGGGGGCGACGATAACCTCACGAGATCAAGGCGGCCGCAGGTTTGAGATGCAGGCAGCGCAGTTGCTTTTCACCGACTGCAAGACCCAGGCGGACCCAGGGTATGCTGGGAAACGCCTGGCTCTCAGCTGATCTAACAGCTAATTGGTTCAGAATCGACCCAACATGATGACGTTTTATATAAACTTTTTATTGTTTTGAATCAGAGGTGTTTTAATTGCTATTTGTCTGATTTAAAGGCTTATTCTGTACAGAACACATGCTGTGTGGCTGATAGTTACGTTTAGAAATCAGAGAGACTAAATCCGTTCAGATTACGGATCATCTACAGTCAGTTTTTAACATCAGCTAATATATGGGTCTGATAACATTTTATTAAATCGGAATTGGACCTAACGGGATGTGAGTGTGACTTCCTGTTCAGCCTGAAGGCTGCTAGAATCGGCTGTATACTATCTGACTTGACCGCGGCTTTTTGTCACCGCCCCCGGCTGCTGCCGCCTGCTCTCGTCCACTTTACAGGCGAGGCGCAGCTCATCTCGAACAAGCCTAGTGTTTCAGACAGAGGAGCTGCAGCAATGGGCATTATGAGAAACATGTTTTTTGAACATCAAAGCATGTAAACTTATTATGAGACCCCAAGAGTACAAATAGCACACTGAAAAGAAGTATAATATGGTTTTTTTTTTCATTATGAGTGACCCCTTTTACATTACACATAGTCATTTCATCCCTCTCCTGTTTTTTACTGAAGCACCGTGGGACTTTACTTGTTGCCTGGTGAATGTAACGCTGCAGTTTTGTTGACCGTCCTCTCCGTTTGCGTGTCTGTTTGCAGGGAGTGGTGCTTGGCTGTTTCTTCGGCCCAGCAGCGCTTTACATCTGGGCCGTAGGGATCCTTGCAGCTGGTCAGAGCTCCACCATGACTGGAACGTACTCCGGCCAGTTTGTCATGGAGGTCAGTGGAGGAGGGAGGAATCAGCCGTGCACAAAAGCACTCACATGTAGCACAAAAAGTGGAAATGTCTGCCCTGTTTCTTTTACCTTTATCACAATCCCCTATCAGTCAGTTGTTTTACAGATGAAGTTGTGTACTCAAAAACCTCTTTGTGGAATCAGGCTTTATTAATTTAAGTGAGGTAATGATATGCACATTAAATGCTTTGCTCTCACAAACAAGTGCCGTTTTCTTATAAATGTCACAGACTCTGTGTTTTTGTGACCCTCAGGGTTTCTTGAACCTGCGCTGGTCGCGTTTTGCTCGGGTGTTGTTGACCCGCTCCATGGCCATCACTCCCACCCTGCTGGTGGCCATCTTCCAGGACGTGCAGCACCTGACGGGCATGAACGACTTCCTCAACGTGCTGCAGAGCATGCAGGTCAGGCAGTGGGGGACCGGGGGGGCTGGTTCACCGTAGATGGTAGATCGGATCCGCTAGACGTGTTGACGTCGTTTAGGGTGGGGCGGGGGTTGCCGCAGGGGGACATTCAAAACAACGCAGCGGGCCTGCGGCGACAAGTTGAGACCAACTCAACTTTTGGGGAAACGTAACCCCACGCCATGCAGCGGTGGCCAATCATGTAACGGAAATCAGACTTGTTGGTGTGTTTTGAGCTCTGGTTTGAGGCGGTGTGAGAATCCCTTACAGGAAACAGGAAACATCACTGCCTCTATCGCTGCCACAAGAATGTTTTAAAACACTATGAGGGTAAAAAACAAAACACAAGCACTGAACTGCCCGGGAGTTTGGGTAATAGCTGAATGTTTCCTGCAACAACAAAGCACTCGCTATGTCTCGCTCGTCTCTTTTCTTTCTCTTTCTCCTGTGAAATGAAGCTGCCTTCAAGTGCGGTCGAAACAACAAAACCTATAAACGATCTGACGGAAAACAGTAATTATAAATCACACAAATGGGCCGTTTCATTGACATTCCCCGCCGCGCCACCCTGCGGCGAAGAGCCGGATCGCTTTTTCTGATGTGAATGCCCCATTATTCTGCCTCTGATTGGCTTACCCTGGTATTCTTATCCTAACCAATCCCCACTCCTCATGCCTAAACCTAACTACGTCGACAAGTCTAACGGATCCGATCCAGCATTTACCCGGGTTCACTGACACCTGCATGCTTTATCTTTCTCGTATATCACCTTTTTAAAAAACCTTTTGATCTCACAGCACTTAATCTGTAAAGCACTTTACAATTTATTTTTAAATAAATATATAACATGCAATACAAAAAGGAGGACATTAATATGATTCAAATATACAAGCGAGTAGGATCCAATCCCTCTCCTGTGTACAGTAAGAAAAATATCTGTTTTAACCGTGATTTGAATGACTACTCATGAAATGGTATAAACTACATTTTAGTATTATAATGTGTTTATGTATATGTGATATGTTCATTCTTCTCTCACAGTTGCCATTTGCCCTCATTCCCATCCTCACTTTCACCAGTTTGCCATCTCTCATGAATGAGTTTGCCAACGGATTGTAAGTTCATCTACCTCATAAAGCATAAAGACACAAAGACAAATGATAATTGTATTTCCATAAAACACACTCTTTCTCCTTTTTCCTGCAGAGTGTTTAAGATCGGAGGAGGACTGGTGATCTTGATCGTGTGTGCCATCAACATGTACTTTGTCGTGGTCTATGTGACGGAACTCGACAGCGTGTGGCTGTATGTGCTGGCAGCGTTCCTCTACATAGCATACCTGTTATTTGTGGGATATTTGGTAGGTAACATTAGCAGAGCATATCTAGCTTGTTCCACTGTGAAGCTAAAACTGTTTTCCAGCTACTTAATCTCCAGCTATCAGGCAGCATAGTCAATAATGTCAGAAGGTAGAACCAGAGAATGCTACCTGGTCTACACATATTTACAATGTTCATTCCTTATCTTGTGAATGAGTTGTATCAACATATAACTTCTTCTAATATTATAATTCCTTTGGTTTATTATTTTAAACTTGTGTACTAAATGTACTATTGTAGCCTGTGTGTGCGCATGCTGGACTACTTCTTTTGTATATAACTTTAATTCAGTAAATACAGTTATAAAAGAAAAGAAAACATTATCACATCACACAGCAGCATAGCTCACCATTTGAACGCTGCATCTCATATTGGGCTGAACGATTTGGGGGGGGGGGGAAAAAAATCTATATATCTGTCTATATTGCAGTAAAGATTCCATTTGCAATTTTTTTTTAAGTTTAGCTAATGTTCAATATTCACTGTGTAACATATAACACATGTCATGCAGCATTACAACATGAGACACCATCAAACTGCTCTATATTCTTATGTTAGGATGAGAACATAGATGTGAATTGCCAGCAATAAGTGTTTTTCTTTTAATAAGCATGGAACATTAAACACACAAACACAGAACATTTATCAGAAAACAACAACTCCAATGAATAAATATCGGTACTTTCCTGTAAACTGAAATGTCTGATCTGCCTCAGTTCAATAGCAGCATCTACATATTGCACCTTCTTCGATTTAAAAAAGATTAATTGCTCAGCCCTAATCATATAGTCTACTGAATGTGTGATCTTTGTCTGATCAATGGACTGATCGAATGTGGTGTGTGTGCGTGTGTGTGTGTGCGTGTGTGTGTGTGCGCGCGTGCGTGCTCCAGGTGTGGTTGTGTCTTATAGCTCTGGGAGTTTCCTGCCTGGATCCGGCCTCCAGCAGAGGCAACGACACCTCCATCCTGATGGAGCAGCAGCCAGAGTTTGACTCCTGAACCAAACAAGGACATTTATTTCAAAGGTGCAGCTGTGAGAAAACCCACTGACCTTTTTTTCTTCCAGCACATTTAGTCTTCTTAAGTCCTGATTTATTTATAATAGAAGTTCATACATTTTGTATAAATATAATATAGTAATTAAGAAACTGTTATTGTTAATGTCTGTATCTTTAGTAGCACCCCAGTTACTTATTATTATATAAAACTATTAAGATGAGCCAAAGCGACAGGTTTACAGGTGTTTTGCTGTAAGGGCCCTATCTTGCACCCGGCGCAGCGCAAAGCCTGACGCAAGTGTCTTTGCTAGTTTAAGACTAGCATTTTCCCGTCCAGCGCCCACGTCGTTTAAATAGCAAATGCACCTGCGCCCATCTGTGCGCCCATGGGCGTGCTGGTCTTACGGGGAGGTGTGTTCAGATGAATTCTTGGCGTATTGCTATCTTGAGGCAGCGGAAAGTGATCACGCCATTGATCAACAAAAACCTGGTCTAAAGTCAATAACAGGCATTTCATTGTTATTTTAACAGCACATTAGTAAAATGCACCTAGGCTTATGCACAGCGCGCACACACTATGCTTGATACACACACAGGGAAGCGCAGCCAGCAGCACACAAACATGCAAAAGATTACAAATAAAAATATTACGGTGCAAATCCTCCATCATAATAGCAATGTGCCAAGGTACAAACGCGCCTGGCTTTTAAAAGGGAATGGGAGATGACACTCTGATTGGTTTATTGCATGTTACGCCCAAAACACACTTATGAATTAATGAAGACACAACCCTTTTGAACCATGCGCCCGCCGCACGGACCCTTTGGTATGCCGTCAAACTAGCAAAAGTGGATTTGGACACTCCCTAAACGCACCTGCGCCATGCGCTTCACACGTTAAAATAGGGCCCTTAGAGTTAAAGGGTAACTACTGTTTTTTTCAACCTGGACCCTATTTTCCTATATTTTTGTGTCTAAGTGACTGATGGGAACAACAATCTTTGACATTGGTCCAGTATTAAGCGAGATCGCTGCAGTCAGCAGCGGTGAAACAAGCTACAATAGAAGTTAATCGGGCAATTGTCCAGCTTATATTTACCTTCACAAAAGTGCTCGTTTTGCCACTAACAGGCTCAGATTCATCCGCGAAATTGCGTTCGCTAAACCCACCAGACTCCATGTAAATAAACAGTAATTTAAGCATTGTAAAATACACTTCATTCAAAGTCGACAGAAACAAAATAGAACTATGAAAAGCCGCTTTGGGTCTTCTTTCCACTTTTCCAACCATCACAACTCTAGTTTTGGTTGAAATAAACACATAGTTTACTGATTTAAACGTGAAAATATTTTGGCTCTATACACACTAAAAGTATTTCTTTTTTAAATGGAGTCTGGTGGGTTTAGCACTAGCGACTTCAGAGCCGTTTCTGGTTAAACAGAAAGGTGTCAAAGAGGTGTTAAAGCTCTATCTTTGAATGGATCCTTTCCATAATGTTGTCAAACACTTAGAATATTAATCTGAGCCTGTCAATGGCAAAACGAGCACTTTTGTGAAGGTAAATACAAGCTGAATAATTGCCCTATTAACTTAGGCTACATTGTAGGTTGTTTTTCCGCTTCCAACTGCAGCGATCTTGCTTAATACTGGACCAATGTCAAAGATTGTTGTTCCCATCAGTCACTAATGGCGCTTACCCACTGCTAGTCCCAGCTCTACTCTACTCGGCTCGACTCGACTCGGCCACGGTGCCCCGTCCTCCATTTTCCATTGCAGATTTAGTACCGCCTCATGCCTGAGGCGAGCGTGGCTGGTCGTTATAGCCGCAGGAAACTGCCGTGACCTAACGCGACACGCACACAGAACGTCAAAGGTGTGTTGTGTTTTACTCTCTGCAAGAAAAACATTGTTTCAAAAGAAGCTGGAGGCAGGAAAAAAAAAAACACCGCTGGTTAAACTATTTAAAAATGGCGGGTTTGTTCAGGACACCCCCGTCTGTCGCTAGCAATGATGACGCAGTGATTCGTGACGATTCTCTCTGACCAATCAGTAGTCTGCAGGTTTTCACGTCACCTTTTGGTATCGCCTCAGCTCGCTTGGAACCTCGACGGAGGTGATACTAAAAAAAGTACCTGTTAGCAGGTACCAGGGACTTTTTTTCGTAATGGAAAACCAAAAAAGACGAGTAGAGTCGAGGCGAGTCGAGCAAGTACCATGTAATGGAAAAACACCATTAGACACAAAAACATAGGAACATAGGGTCCAGGTTGAAAAAAATGGTAGTTACCCTTTAACTATAAACCTGATAGTTACTAAATCAAACTACTGTGGGATGTAAAGCAAGAGCACAGGGACAGCTTCTTCTGGCCCACTTCAGTGTCTTCTTCAACAGGAGTAGGATGTAGTTGACATTCTCTCAAAAACATGATTAAAAATAATGTAATCAACCAAATAATCTCATTTTACAATACAATACAAAACAGTATTGCATGTTTTTTGCAGGGTTCACAAAGTTAAACGTAAAACGTTTTAAGACATTTAAGACAACAGCTGTTTCATGATCACACCGAAATATACCAATGGGGAAGAAAACATTTCAGTACCTTCAAGCGGTGTCTACAAATAGAATTCCTAATGTTATAATTAATCAAATTAAGACGACCTGGGGGCGCCTGGGTAGATCACCTGGTTGAGCGTGCGGCTCAGTCTTTACCGCAGCGGCCACGGGTTCGATTCCGACCTGCGACCCTTTGTTGAATGTCATCCCCCCTCTCTCTCCCCTTACGTCTACGGCTGTCCTATCAAATAAAGGCCTAAAATGCGCGTGTGCACACACACACACACACACACACACACACACACACACACACACACACACACAATTAAGGCGACTTAATACAGAAAAACTAATTAAAAAACACAACAGCTTCCTGCAGCACAATCAACTGTTGCAGCAATTCCACTTTTAGTTTATAAGTGCGTAACGTCTCCCGACAGCCCGCAAGAGAAGCAGGCACGCAAATCAAATATTTAAAAATAGTAAAATTGAGACTTTTTTTTTTTTTTTTTGGTTGAGGAAATTGAATTCAAAGCTTTTTAAGACTCGGTGCAGTTTGTCTATTGGCCACAGGGAGGCAGTGCAGGCCCCCAAAGCCACTACTCAGCTGCAGCAAATGTCTCACCACCAGAGCTGAACAACATAACACAACACATTAAATGACACAGTTTGTTACATCACGCTTTATGTGTTTTTCCGGCTGCACAGGAACAGCATTATTGTATCAGATCAAATCAAATGAGTTGCAGTGGTTAGACTGTAATATTCTTGTACATTTAGATGTGTTCGGCATGCCTGTGGTGGTGGTATGTCTGAGGAGTTGCAACTATTGTTTAACTGCAAGCAAGCACTGCTGCTTTCAGCGTTGTTCGAATTCCAGCCCTGAAGTGCTTCAGCGTTTGGAAGCCGAGGAGAGGCGGACGGACAGGTTTTTCTTTGCATTGTGGCGGGGGAACTTTTTCGGTCATGGAGGCAGAGTTATGTAAGAGGGGAGAGGAGTCTTCCCACCGCCCCTCTCTGTTTTTGTTTTTCTCAATGAGCCAATGTCTCCCTGCCGAGGCCTCACAGCCTGTCCAGTAGGCCCCTTTCCTGGAAACATAGCCTAGCAGAGGCCACTCAGGGGCAGGCCTGCGAGGTGGGAGGATAGGGGAGGGGAGGAGAGGAGGGAGAGGAGGGAGAGGAGGGAGAGGGAGGGTGGGCTCTTCCAGCAAATCACATGATGGTAGACCCTACAGTCCCAGCCCTACATGAGGCTCAGATGCTGCAAGCACATTTCAACAGCCAGTTTGTCATCAACATGATTGGATGTAGCTAATGCATGGCAGAGTGCATAAGGCTGTAAGTAGACGCTGTGGATTCCCAGGTGTGAAATGTAGAAATAGAACCACAACGCCTGATGGATGGAGTGTGTGTGTGTGTGTGTGTGTGTGTGTGTGTGTGTGTGTGTGTGTGTGTGTGTGTGTGTGAGAGAGAGAGAGAGGTTAATGTGATATTTATTTTTTGCCTTTAATGTCAACATCACCACAGATTTGAGCTATGCAGTATAATTTGATGGACAATTTTGCACAGAGTATTTCTGAATCTTTTCTCATTTGTCCTCAGTGGTATATTTTCAATTGATTTAGATAAATATGATCTAAGCTATTTAAACAGTGTTGTATTTGTATATTTGGTATCGGCATGTAACCGATTTACAGACGTTAAGTCGCTGATTTATTTTTGCAAAAAGATACCCTGGATGCATTTGTTATAGCAGAAAGCCCCATGTTGTTTTATTACTGTGACTTAAACTGCGAAATTGACTGATTTATTGTGTTACAATTATAAAAATCATTAAATGCATTTATTGAATTGACAAACACAATAAACCACAACATTGAAATACAACATTGAAATACAGGAATTATATGCCGGGATTATTTAAAGATAATCACATTTGTTTGCATTTCATATCTTTTCGTTTCACTCTGTGATCATGATAAATTTCTGTTTCTGTTTGAAATGTGCCACACGTGTGATTTATTTCTCCTTCCACCTCATGCTGTTTTTTCTTTTGTTTTTTTTTTACATGCTTGCACATTTGTTCTGTAAACGGATGAAAGATGGATGCAGCTTTAACTTGTACCTGATGTTTGAATGTCCAGTGGTACAACTGCAGCACCTTTAACACTCAATCACAACAGCTCAGGGCCTTTCCTCTTCTTCACAGAGGAATGCAACATTTCCAGAAGAAGAGGGCAAGGCGCGCCAGAGATCAGGCAAAGATAATGAATTTCAAGTTGATTTAGTTAACAGTGGCATCAGCCTTAAACCGCATGACATTTTCCAGCTGTGCTGTCCATACTTATTTTGGATATATTTTTTTACACAGATCTGTCAGTGCTGCCCTAAAATGTCCGACACCAGGAATGCAAACAGCAGAGCCATTCTTGTTTATGTATTGCATTGTGGCCACTGTGGGCACTGGCTGAGCTCGCAGTGTAATGGGCCCATGTGTTTGGAATGAGTAGAGTGACTATTTCAACTGTAGTTATTCCTTTATTAACGAGTTTTCTTTTATGGTTTCTTTCTGTTCTGTTCTTATTCAGCTAAACAGATGTATGCAGTTTGTGTTCATATGTGTGTTTTATGTGCTTAAAAATAGCACAGATCTGCTGTTGCTAAACTCCACATCACAGTCGCTCACCGTGCTCACTATGATTACCGAGAGGTTTCAGAGGATGAGGAGGCGCTGCAGAACCTCCATGCTGTAAATATAAATATCTGGGGACCCACTGCTTGACCACATGGCCTACCATGATGTCAAACCCACTTCTATTTATTTGAACAAGGTAAAAAAAGTAAGTAAAGTTTAGTTCTGTTTTCGTTTTACTGTCAGTACAGTGAACAAATATTTTAAAATACATAGACTTTGTCTGCAGCTGACTACAACTTATTCTAATTGAAAACAATAGAAACAGCAACTGTTCATGCTTCCCCCTAATTAATGACTGGATTTAGACCTAAATAATTACAAAATCAACAAAGTAGCTAACCATCATGTAATGTTTGGGATGAGCAGTCTAATAACTGCAGTAGAGGCTGTTGTTGCACAATGTTCAGTGATTGTAAAATTGTGGTTCCCAGAGAAAAGTCCCCCAGCAGTTTTTAGGTAAGTAACAGTTTCATTTTATTATTGAGTCAGTAACGGGAAGCAAAAGTAGAGAAAAAAACGAAAGGAGCCTGGGTCATTGGTTTCACTCTGCCCTCTGTTACCCCCGTACTTAGGTACAGTTACCATGTAGTTCTGCATGGACATACAGTACCTAGCAAGAAAACTCTTCTGTGCAGACTTAGGGGGTCTATCAAACTATTCAAAACACATGGGAACATCTGCTAGCTGTTACATGCATCATATACACACTATGTTTAGTGTTTCTGACTAAATATATCTGTTTAAAAGTCTGTTATTTAATAAGCCTCAACAATGTTTTTGGTTTCCCTACTAATCAGGAGGTTGTAATATCGCGATATTACGCGTTTAAACTGCGACTTGTATGCTTATACACGAAAAGGTAGCCCCCACTAGTGTGAAACTTAAATGTGCAATTTCCGCACATTAGCCTAATCCAAGAATTAAACATTACAGGCAACGATTAACGTTAAGTAGCCTACAGTTCTTTTTTGAGATGATTATTTTTGGCTCACCATTAATTAATAATATCTCCCTAAAACATGTATTAAAGTTGAATAACAGTAAAAAAAAAAATGCAATTTGTAGAAAATAAAATATAAACAAATAAAGAAAACAAAGGTAGCCTATTTGCCTCAAAAATAACAATTTAAGAGAAATAATACATACTACGCTGCCTGTCTTCATCTTATATGTTAAATTAACATGATTTTTTAAAATAATTTACAAACAATGTGATCTCATTTGTTCGAGCAGCGCTGGAATGTGTTTGGTGCGGCGCGAGCAGGACGGGAGGAATGCATTGGCCACGCCCCCCTCATCCCGGGCGTCCAATCAGGGAGTAAACACGGTTTCAAGGCGCCCGCGGAGTCCCAACCGTAGAAAAACAAAGCCCGGGACAACAACAAAACTCATATTTTACATTTAACTGCACACGAGAATCCGTTTTATTGTATCGGAACCGACGGAAGAGGTCGATTCTCGGTGTTTTTCGTCGCTCTCTAAGGCCTTCCGGGCGGTGTTGTTTATCTGTAGTAAGGGGGGGCTTGAAACCGCCCTCCCTTGCCCCATTTCCTCGGTTGTTTTCCTTCTCTCGCCTGGATTCTCCATGTTGTTGGTGCAAGAGTGAAGACTTCGCAGCGACGGGTAGAGGGGGGCTGCTCGGCGATATTACCCGTAATAGTAGTAGTAAACCCGAGACGACGGAGCTGACAGAGTCTCAAATAAGCCTCCAAAAAACATATCCAAGTGCCTTGCCCCCTCCCCAGGCGGCGGACCTCCGAAAGAAGAAAAGAAGAAGCGGCGGGGAAATAAAGAAACCCAGGAACAAGATAAATCCTTCTCCCATCGAGGATTGTTTCTGAGGCGGATGTCAAGTTACATCGGTGAATAATTGAGTCAATTTGCCAATAAAACCCAATGAGGGATGCCCATCAGTGCTCGGGGACAGGATTTGAGGATTTTGAGGGCTCCGTGATTGTCAGATGGAAAGTTCTGTTATCACCCAAGTGCAGAAAGAAGACGTTCAAGTGTCACCGAAAACAGGTGAGATGGACCTGTGTTTGTATGCGCTTTGAATTATTATTATATCTGCTTCATTTGGTGCGATATTGTTAGAGTATTTTCTGAATAATGGTCGGTGTGTTAAGAAAGCCTGTAGTGCGCCCATTTGACAGTTGAGCGCTGCGGACGCTGGTTGAGCGCGGCATTGCCCCTTTTTTTAGTTTTTTTACATTTACCAAACAAATCTGTAATATTTAGATCTAACGTTAAGCACTATAAAATAGAGAGCCATCGAGTCTAAAATAATCATAATGTGCTCATTTACTAATACTATTTTGCCCAGAAGCTGTTTTCCTTCACCTGCAGATCTTAAAAAGAGCTTAAGTTACAACTGTTAGAATAAAAAAATATAAGACTGAATAATATCCATCGAGCAGGATTATTATGTAGCTTTACCACAGCTAAGTTGTCCCTATACTATTGGATATAATGTCAAGTATAAGGTCCCTGCCTCCATTATGTATACTGGGTTTGCCATCCACAGCTTAGCTATTGTTGATCCTGTTTTGATCTCTTTTTTTTTGTGTAAATCTCTGTCGCTTCCTAACATGTGGTGTTGTGATTATGGCTGAGATCTTCTCAGTGATGGTGCTGTTGCTTGTGATCATGGCCAGCTCTCCTAAAAATCAAGCTGCTGTGTATTTATATGTCGATCAGGTTCCAGCTTGTTTGGCACCATCCCATATCCTACTACTACCAGGTAGAGCATGAGGAGCTCGTCTGTCACCACAGGCAGCATTATAGTACAGTGAGACACAGCTGCTGGGTTCATTTATAAACTATGGTGTTGTGTTCATATTTTACAGGGGGGGGTCACAGATCAGTGCGCGGCAGTAGCATTAAAGACTGCTGTACTGTTCCCACTGTTTGCTTGTATTTTACTAGACAAACACTCAGCACAGTTTCTGTATTAAATCATAATCCACATTAAAGGCTGATGGGTGTAAAGGGGTCTGGAGTGGCTGCTGATTAACGGACGACTTTATAGAAATATACCAGGTCCCGCGGTGTTGACAGCGGAATGCACAAACACACCCCTCTGCACACGCCCATTGTAGCGCCGTTTCAAAGATTTCGTTGTTTGCACGCCTTCCTCGGGCTAGAAAGAGGCTTCGCTCATTGATTCTGGCTTACTACTTGGTTGTCGATGTCGTGCATATTGCATGATTGCAGGTGGTGCTTTAGGAATGACCAAATCAAGCTCCTTTGTCTCTTAAACATGGTGTTGTGTAACATGGCCATTGGTGTGTCTGCATTATGTCTTCACAGCAGCGAGTGTCAGCATGGAAACTGTAGATTATTAGAAAGAAATCTCTTTCTCTCTCCACTTTTGACCGTTTATCAACAGTTCTCCTTTCTAGTAAAGACTGAGCGTGCTTATTATAATGGCTCTGTGAGAATGGCTATACATTCTGTTTGCAAGTCCTCACATGAAACACACTAGAGGGGACTTGCAAGAATGTTTTTCTCGCTTTTCTTTCATTACAAGCCTTGTATGGGGCTGGGACACTCGTGGTTATGGTGACTGATCAAAGACCTGGACAGAGCACTGAGGTGTGACTGCAGGTCCGGCTCACCGACTGATTGACCGACCGACCGACTGACTGACTGACTTGTCTGTCTGTTCTCCCTAGCTTTAGGCAGCCATGAAAGGTCTTGGAGTTTAAAATGGTTGGAATGTTTTCTGTCTGTGTTTTCTGTTGAAGGTAGTGCTGAAGAGTGTGGGTTTTCCCGCCCTCTGTGATTATATAACATATACCAGCCATTTCCAGCAGCAGCAGCGGCAGAGGCAGGCGCATTAAAAACACATTTCATGTGCGTCCTTTTCTGTGCCATCCCTGTAGACAGATGGATGGTGCCTTTAGGAAAGGGGGTGGGGGATGTTGCATGTTACAAGTAGCTTATAACTAATTTCACTGAATTGAAGTGATTGATTTTAATACTTTTTCCCCCCTCCCCATCTGTTTTCATGTCACCAGCGATTTGTTTTGTGTGTGGAAAAACAAACAAGATTACGTGTTTCTGACGTGTGATTCAAGGTCCCACTTAACATTTCCGTGTTGACAACATCCAGTTTTACTTGGTTTCCTCATGAAAGTCTCTCTTTCTCTGTGCTAAACAGGCCAGGTGAGCCGCTCTGCCCTGAAACAGCCTCGGAGTTGTAACATCTTCAAAGCACTCTTCTGTTGCCTCCAAGCTCAGGATGGCCCCAAACCACCACCACCACCAACACCTTCCCAGCAGGCCTTGCTGGAGTCACAGGAAAATGGGACAGTTGTCAAGGTAACATTATTTTTTATTCCAGCAATGTTTCACACCACTGAAAAAAAAAAAAAAAAGCAACAATTTAAAGCCCTCAGTTCAGTTCAGTCTTGCCTTTATTCTTGTTTATCTAAGATTTCACTTCCTTGTCACACACACACACACAAACACTGTTCGCCATAAAAGAGAAGGTGCTCGAATAGTTTGGCCGTCTGTAGGAATAAACTTAACGTGCTGTTGTAAAAATGTGCTTATTATTGTCTTCAAGTGTTTGTTTGTTTTTTTAACAACTGTGCGCTGAAACCACTACTGCACCTGCTCTTAACATGTTGAAAGCTAACCGCAACTGTCTGCGGATATGGAATCACTTTGATGTTCACACTTGATCCTCCAAGGAAGATAAGAACGACAGTGCGACTACCAATCCTTTAGGCAGGCGGCGAGCAGAGAATGGTGTATTGTGTGCCTCGTAACTGCTGAGGTGGAGAAAAAATAAAGCCTTGAGCGCCTGCGGTACATGGCTGGCCTCGCCGGTTAACGCTGTCAGCCTGATTAGAGCTTCAGTACCATGTAAGAGGCATTTAAATTGGATGCCATGTTTGTTCACATTGGGGAGTGTCCTCCAGCATCAGAAGCAGAAACAGGAAGCAGCATCTGTAGCGTCTGGTTAAATGAAACCGAATTTAACGTTGGCACCGAACGGGTTATGTTGCATTGCGTTGTTTAGTTGGTGAAATAAGATTGTTGTTGCTCATGTATAGTATGTGTTCTCAATGTTAACTTCCCTTCCTTAACGGATTCTCTTTTTATGTTATGTAATATATTAATGGTCATAAAGGGCCTAGAAAGAAACACAATTAAGAAAAAAGGCAAACTAAACTGGATATGTAAAAATGAGATTATATTAAGCTAATTTGTTCTCCCTGCAGGTGAATGTCTGTAGAGATGATTTTGGAAGATATAATGAATGACATAAATATGCTAATCCTAAAGTTATCCAACATGGAAGCTGTTACAGTAAATAATGAGGCTCAATCCTTCTTCCACACATACATGCAGTTCTCAAACTGAGTCTTGTCTAATTTCCCAGAGGTAACATTTAAACGGCCGAGGTCTGTTTTTCATATTAATCACTGTACTATCAGGACTAGTCATGCTCCTGAGGTATAAACATAGCACAAGGCCAGTTATATAGGTGTGTGTGGGACAGTACCATTACAATTAAAAAAAATCTTTGTGTGTTTCTCCTTAGCAATGTGAACCTAGCCTCCTGCCTGAGATAGAGGCCCAGGACCAGGGGAAGATATGTGTGGTCATAGACCTGGATGAGACCCTGGTGCACAGCTCATTCAAGGTACCAAAGCAAAGAAATCACCCACTTGACCACCACATAAGTGTATTTTTCTTCATGTCAATGCCTCATTTTTTTTAATGTTTAATATTGTGCAGTTTGAGTGAAAGCGTCTTCTGATTTATTAGAAATAAGAAACATTAAGTAAGTGTTTATTTAGGTTATATTCTGTAGCTATACGTAATGGCAGCTTGTAGCAGTAGTGTATTGGTCTGGTTCTGCTGTGATTGTTTATTCATCTGTATTAGAGTTCCTTCACTTAAACCATCTCGTGTGCTTGAGGAACATCAAGTGAATGACATGCTGTTTGTTTAGGCTCTTCACTGTGATTTATGGCAGCCGTGTGGAGTGTTGAGTCGTTATGTAATGCCATGTGAATGCACACAGCGCAGCCATGTGAATGAGCATGCCAACCATCTCCCTCTATGTTCTCCCTCCAGCCTATAAGTAATGCAGACTTCATCGTGCCTGTGGAGATAGAGGGGACCACACACCAGGTAAACTAGTGTGTGTGTGTGTGTGGGGGGGCGCGGCTGTGCTTGTGTATGTACAGTATGTTGATGTGTTTGCAGTGGTTGCTGAGCTGAAAAGGGATGGGTCTTGTAACTGATCAGCCAGGTTTTGTTTCGACGGGCACACGGAGCCCTCTACTGGCCAGATGTTGAACAGGAAATATCAGCAAGAAAATGAGTCATTTCAGCCCAGTTCATTTAAAATGCCATTTATAAGTGATGCAGTACATATTACTGCCTCTGTGAAAAAATACTCGCACACTGTGCTGGGCTGCTTGTTCAGCTTCTTGAACAAGCAGGGCTTCTCACTATTGGACATGTGGAAATGTAATTAACTTAGAAATGTGATTCTTGGGACCCCATGTGCTGGCAAGCAATCGTCTTTGGGCCTCTGCCTGGTTCAAGTAATCCAGGATAGGCTGGTTAACATCGGCACGGCCTATTCTTGATTACTTGTTTCAGGAACTGGCCATTAGCAGCCAACGGACCGGGAACAATAAGTTGATGATACAAATGTAAAGGCAAATAAATAAAAAATGACATTGAAATAGCCCTGTTGGTGGGACAGCTCACTGATGGTCTGTCTGTGTTACAGGTGTATGTACTGAAGAGGCCGTACGTGGATGAGTTCCTGCAGAGAATGGGAGAATTGTTTGAGTGTGTGCTCTTTACAGCCAGTCTTGCAAAGGTAATTTACATCAGATACTGAAGCACATCCTAAAAAAAAAAACGACATTTGTTTATTTAATGTCATGTCTGATCTATCGGAGGTTGTTTTGCTTTCTCTTTCCCATTTAGTTCTCCTTTTCACTGTCATAGGAGCTGCTTAACATGCTGTTAGCCACTTTAGTAGACACCCCGCTCATGTTTAAAGCTATAGTTTGTTTCTGTGTTCATCTGCAGCCGGTTGCTTCAATGTGTTGTCTTTTTGAGTTCTAACTTATAACCTAATTGATTATTAGTGGAGATTCATGCTTAAATACATTAAAATATGTTGCACCACACTCGTTACTAAATATTTACACATACAAACTGCTAGATGGAAATGCTACGTAGTGTGTAGGGGTGGGAATCACTAGAAGCCTCATGATACTTATGTCACAATACGACATTATTGCGATTTTAAACATATTGCATCATTCTGCGATATATTGCAATTTATTACCTTTTTTTCCAACTTCCAAGTTTTTCCCAATTTCAAGTTATGTCCCAAAAAGGAAACTTTGTCAACACCTGTTTTATCTAAAAAAATACATTTCTCCGTTTGTTCATCTCACTTCAATTTTATTGCTGCAAAACGGGATTGTCAAGCAGACAAACTGACCAACACATACAGTATATAATAATAGATCGATACTTGGCGTCTGTGTATCGATACAGTATTGCCACAAAAAATATTGCGATACTATGCTGTAGCTTTTATTTCCCCCCCCCACCCCTATATACTATGAGAGTGAATCTTGTATCTTCAACTGAACCATCTGACAAAACTAATGTTATCTTGCTAACATATGGCCCGTTTAGATTGACGATAAAGAGGTGATATTATATGGTCAACATATCTGACCTGGCACTTGATAAAATGCTTTTTCAATAATGATGTAAGCTGGGAAGATTTTTTCATTAAAAAGATAACACAATATACCTCAGAATATCAAACGTTATGCCAATAACGCCAGACTAGATGACTAAATAGTGCCTGCGAAGTAAGAATAATTTATATATATCTCCCACTCATTCTATAATGCATGCACTACTAACTCTGATACACGTTTATCCTGCATGTATAAATGAAACAAGGTAGTTGCTACAGCTTGAGATGCTACAGTGACTTCCTGAAGTTTTAATTGGTGCGTCCCAGTTTAGGAAACCAAGTGTCTGACTACTTAGTAGTTAGCTAAGAACTTAAAGATTACTTACACAACACAAACGTAGGAATCGGTTTCTAAATAGCTGGTGCAACGTCATCAAGATGAGTCGATTTTGGATGTGTGATGCTATTTTGTAGCTATTTGCTGTAAGAATAACACATTTTAGTTGAAAGTGCTTCATTAGTCCAACCTGCTTTTCCCTCCCCTGCTCCCCACCTTCCCTGGGCTCCATCAGTATGCAGACCCAGTGACGGACCTGCTGGATCAGTGTGGTGTATTCCGGACCCGGCTATTCCGGGAATCTTGCGTTTTCCACCAGGGCTGCTATGTCAAAGATTTAAGCCGCCTGGGCAGAGACCTCCACAAAACCCTCATCCTGGATAACTCTCCTGCCTCCTACATCTTCCACCCTAATAATGCTGTGAGTTTTCATCTGCTTCTGTCAGAAAAGTCTAAAAAAAATAAAAGAAATAGCTTTGACTCTTGTAATAAATCATATTTTTAGCCATAAATTCAAAAGATGGGGCACATGCTCTTAGACCTCTGTCTCGTCGAGCTTATAGAGGCCTGGAAAACTTCAGGCACAAAAAAAAGAAATTGTAGGGATTGTGCAAAGATGACTTGTTTGTATGAAATGTTTTTGACAAGATTTTCTTCGGGAAGTTTGATGAGAAGGAGGTCTGGCAATGTGAGATTAGCTCTTACAAAATGATAGATCACATAAAATATAAACATTACTCAACACATTACGTTACAACACAACATTACACATTAATTACACAAATTATTCAAGTTTTTCGCTAAAATGAGCAGATATAGTCTTGAGAGTTATTCAATGTTCAAAGTGTATTTCTAATTTTATCCTGATCAGGGCTGCAACTAATGATGATTTTCATCATTTATAAATGTTTGGATTCATTTCTCTATATATCATTTTGTTTGTAAAATGGTTAAAAAAAAAATAGTGAAAATGACCCATTATAACACCATCAAATGTCTTGTTTTGTCCTACCAACAGTCTGAATACCCAATTACATTCAGTTTACTCTCATTTATGACAAAGAAATGCGACAAATCAACACATTTTAGAAGCTGAAACCAGAAACGTTTAGGCATTTGTGCTTGAAAAACTACAAAAACAATGTCTCGATTCTCATAATAGTTGCTGATTGTTTCAGTTCCAAATTCGGATTTATAGAAACGCACACTGCACATACAAAACGCATTAGAATCAGATTTACACATTTAGGTCAGGTTAAAATTGTACACCTCTGGTTAAATGTAAACACTGCTTTGGTATTTGGTAGTGTATTTGCACAACTGGCAGGTGCAGTTTATATGTGACTAATTTATTTCAAAGCCAAAGTTTGTGAGTGACGGCCTGTTTTCGCCAGGTTCCCGTGGTGTCATGGTTTGACGACGTGGATGACGCCGAGCTGCTCAACCTTCTGCCTGTGTTTGAGGAACTTAGTCAAGCTGATAATGTTTACACCCAGCTGGACCAGCTTCGTGGACACTAAGCTCTCAGTGGACCCTCTCAGCTCTTGTTAGGAGCTTGAATCTTTGCCAACAACAATAGAACTGTATATCGACAATAGATACTAGAGTCTTCAGATGTTCTCCTAGCCGCTGCACACAATCCTCAGTTTAGAAAATTGTATTAGCGAGGGGTTAAGGAAATTCCAAGCCTGGAAAACACAATGTGTTTGGGACAGCGGAAACTATAGATTGCAATCGGGAGGCCTTTTCCTCAGAACCTCAGTGCTGACATTATTGACAACCACTATTTGAAAGACCGGGAAACAACAACCAAAGCAATCCCATCACGATCACTCCAGTTAGAAATATTAAAGTGGTTTTTTTTTGCCAAAGCAGAAGCCTGCCTGCCCTGACTTGACTTTTTGGACATGTTTTTTTTTTTTAAATTATTATTATTCTTGTGCCTTTTTAAGGAACAAAAAAAAAAAAAAAAAGCTCTTTTTTTGAATTCCCATAAGATTTTATACATTCATTGATTTCTTTTTATAGGTTGTTTTATAAGGAAATCTATTTTTAAATGGTGAACATGGTTCCTCTATGCAATCCAGTTCTGTAATTACATGGACAGTAGCTCCTAAGTAGCCAGTCAATAATTGTATTCTGCAGATGTAAACATGACTGTAGCCTTATTCACCTGTCAATGAGCAGCAAAACAACCGTGTACTTTACGTATTTGTACAATATACATCATTTCTACAAACCTTGCAAATATACATAATTAGTATTAATCAGATTGATATAAGTTACGTAAACAGGGTGAAATCTTGTCTTTAATGGTCCGTTGAAAGCAGACACACTGGAATATGTTGGCACATAGGACGACCATAAATGCTACCACAGTTTTCATTCAAGGTTTAATAATAGTTCATTTGTTACTATGTGTTTCTTTTATGACGATGTGACAAACAACTTGCACTTGTTTTATATTGACAGTGCTGAAAGTAAAAACTGTGCCTTTGACATTCGGACAGAGAATGGTGTTCTGCCTGAAAAGAGATTTGTAGGCCTACACACTCTGATGTGTCATGCTGAGCGTGAGAAAACACTGTCAAGAGCAAAGTGTAATGCCATGTGGCTGTGGTACTTGCAGTGCAACACTTGAAAATATCAAATTTGATTATTTTTTTTAGCACGTGTGAGTGTTTTTTCTATATTTATTGGCCAAAACATCTGTATTGTCCAGTACTTCTAAATGCTTAACGTTTTGTATTGTAATCCATTTGCCTACTTTGAGGCGGGCCTTGTGTTTAACTGTTTTATCTGTGCCTAAATAACACATTCTGCTGTTCAAGTTCATAGATATTTCAAAAACGTAAACAGTTAAATCAAATAAACAAATAGATGCAAATCCGAGATTCAATCATGCAAGAAAACATTTTCTTTTTCCATTTTCAATTAAGTACAACATATATTTTGTGGGGTTATGTTTCCTGGGTAATATGGTTTTTCTATGTCTGTCTGATGGAATTTTTTGCCTGCATGTTATATAGTAAAATATGACAATGAAATTGAACCAGTTGTGATGACCAAAAGTATTTGTTTAGACAGTCACAATTTGTCTTTGTGTATCAGAATAAATCCAACACTCATTTTGTCTACCCTATCTGACCAAAACTCTAATAGACAAGGTGCTGCCAGTCTTTATTTTGAAATAAAAATTGGTAATATTATACTGCCTTTGTGTATGCTTTTCCTCCTCTGACACATCTCTTTATTAGTGTGGTTTGCTGTATGTCCTCTTATACAACAATTTAGCTTTTTAAATCATTCAATCTTTATATTTTACACATTTTATATTTTTAACACGTACAGTGGTGGAATTTTACTCAAATACTGTACTTAAGAAGTACTTAACTTGAGTACTTACAAAATGCTACTTTATACGTCTTCAAAGGGAACTATTATACTTTTTTACTCCACTACATTTATCTGACAGCTATAGTTACTTTTCAGATTAAGATTTTTTTTTTTATAAAAAAAAGAGTTTTGATTGTGGAACCTTTACATATAATGGAGTATATTTACATTGTATTATTGCTACTTTTACCCCAGAGAAATATCGGAATAAAACATGAACCGTAACAGAACAGCTCCTGAAACAGTGAAGAATATTTATAACACTACAGTGAATATAACACTTCTTCTACCACTGACAGAGTATTGAATAACAGATACTAATCTAACATACATTCATTTTTCATAACCAACATAAGGCTAGACATAGAGATACGTTTCTATTAAATGTATTATTTTCAATTACAATATTCAAAACATGTTGCACGCAGTTGCACCATTTTCCTAATGATTGATTCCAGACTCCTTTACACTCCTACGTTTAAAGTTGCATCAGCCCTGCATTTATTTTATTTTGATTAGAAACATGTTATAGTAGAGGCAGCTTTTTGTTTCATAGCGTTAATCAAACGTTTTGGTCGAAACTTCAAACGTTACGGTTGCTAAAAAAGAAACAAGAAAATCGTTGTTTTGCTGATGACAGTTTGGAATCATAGTTGGATGGAATGGAGCAGCCATTTTAGGTGTACGGGGGGTGATGCCGTCACCATCCTAGGAAAAGAAATATCCATAACGAACCGGGGCCATTACTCGGTGACACTCAGATACATCCATTGGTGGGTGATACTCACACCGGTTTTCTTGGGTTAGTGCGCCATAAAGGCACGTCATATATATATATATATATATATATATATATATATATATATATAAAACAGAATACAGATTTCAACAATTTCAACTGAGCAAGCGATATTAATAACCAACAACAGGAACAAAGGAAATCACAAGACAGAGATAAAGAGGCTAATATATAAACTTGTTTTTTTCTTGAAGAAAAACACAAGTTGTCATGCAGTCATTTTTTCTTTGTTTTTATTTATTCACAATCAAGAAGGCACATATTCACGAGAATACAGATAACAACAAACTAAAAACAACCGATCAAAAGGAAAGTAGAAGACAGTAAATAGTGAAATAAAAAAGAAGTGGTCAGTCGGGAATTAGGGTTCCTACATAGGGTAGGCTACATCTATTCATACAGATGTAGGGCTTTTCGAATTTTACAACATTTTACATTTTTGTATAGTATAATTTCGTTAAATATGCCGCAAATAAAGGAGTAGTTTAAAAAAAAAAAAAAAAACAACAAAAACGGCATTGGTGTATAAAATAGTTTGCCAAAATAGCCTTTTTATATAAAGGTTTCTCTGTAAAGAGTAACGACAAATTTGGTTCAACGTTCAGTAATTCTAAAATAAACAACTTGTTTATTTACGTCCATTAGCGACGTGGAAAATCACCGCACTTTACCTACAGGGAATGAGGACTACACTTTTCGGGGCGTCTCCATGGTGACATCACCAGCAGGCCACTGTGAGCGACACGTACTGTTTTATTAAAGAAAGTAAAGCAGGAAGAAGAAAGGCTGCCAGACAGTTAGCAAGCTAGTAGCAGAGGAGAGGTAACGCTATAATTATTCTAGCATATTGTGCCAATGTCGTCGTTGTATGTTATTAGTAGTAGCTGTAACATTGTTGTCGTTATTTGCTGAAGAATGAACGAGAGACGTCGAATTTAGACAAGCTAACGTTAGCGTAGTTAGCTGCTCGGTATTTAACGCTTAAGTTAGCTAGCTGGCTAGCACCGTTAGCTGTTAATATAATAGTGTCATGCGTCAAATTGTTTTTGGTTGTTGCTCGACTGCCCTGATTCTTACAACACATTTATTTATACATTCAATGATTTGCTTTCGTTGCCAGCTAACGGCTAACGTTATATCGTTAACATGAATTAATAGCATGTTATTCGAGAGCTTGCTTAAGCACTCAACGCATATTAGTTAGCGTTAACCTGTTGTGCAATTTAATGTTACAAACTGCGCACTTGTGATCTGCGACATGCGTGTCTATCATGAGTGGTGGAAGCAGTATTCAGATTATTTTATACTAGCTAACTGTTACTGACTACTAACTGGAAAAGTAGCGATGCACTTTACCAAAATACTCCTAAGTGTAGCGTTAATTTCTTCCCTAAAATTGTAACGTTACTTAGGTGAAACTACAGAAATATTAGCAATAAAATAAAAAGTAGTCAACGTGTAAAATGGCTCCTGACAGTGTTATTATTAGATTATTGGATGTTTGATATTGATGCTATACTGTTGGGTAGTTAAATATTTTATTAACTGACCATGTGTTTTGTTTGTAAAATCTAAATCTGAAAAACAGCTGTTAACTATATGTGGGGGAGTAAAAAGTGCAGTAGTTCCCTATTAATGTAGAGCATAAAATGCAAATACTCAAGTGAAGTAGCTACCTCAAAATTGTATTTTAATTTTTAATAAATGTAAGTAGTTGTTCTCCAATACTGGTCATTAACAAATGGTTGCAGCCAGGGTGGGAAATTAACTTTTTTGCCTCAATTGCTCAATTTTACCAGCCACTTATATTTTTTACTAGCCACTTTTTCCAGAATTCACATTTATAAAAAAGAGTGCACTAGCATATTTTGAATTGCTTCAATACATACACAGATGCATACATACTATATTTTATTAATATAGGCAAATAAAAAGTGAAAAAAAGCCTGCGAGACAATGGTAAAATTGTGTTTGGTCATATTCTACAGTAATTGTAGGCCTACATGTTTAATGAACAAAAAAAAATATTGACTCATCTCTCAGTAACATAGCATTAAACAGTCCCTCTGTTTAATGCTGATGGGAGCTTTTGTAAAAAATTGCGATAAAAGTTGCGATGTCTTTTTTTTGTTGCAATGAAGTTGCGAGAGACAGTGAAAGTTGCTTTTTCGTATAGTTCTTTAAAAATAAAAAGGAAACGTATTTTGGGGAGAATAAAACTACTCTGGGCTGAGTTTTCCTAGTAACCTTACCAAAAAGGCTCAGGATGCTGCTAATGTTGGTATAATATGAAAATGGCTGGTGGGTTTAAGACAAAAATTATTAATTATAATAATTTATTGAATGAATCAAATTTGAACATTTCTGTCAGTGGCTTGTTGATCTTTACATTGTTAGTTAATTTCCTAACCTGGCCTGGGACACACATTCATACGGTTTGATAAAGTACTTATTGGACTTTAACTTATCATTGCACTTACAATAACAACCGCAGCTGTCCTCAATTTAGGTCATCATATGCGTCTCATCTCCGTTTTTTCCTGCATCCACCGTGTGGGTGTGGGTGGGTGTGGGTGTGTGGGTGTGGGTGGAACTGAGCAGCAGAGAGGCCGACAGGATTAAAACAGCAGCAGCTTTCAGCAGCTGAAAAATCGTTACAGCGTACATTGATGTTTAATACAGGTTGGCAGGACTGTCTGAAATGTTTTGCACGGTCTTTTGCTGTACATTTTGTCAATGCGCCACTTGTTTGAAAAGTAGGCAACCTTCTCTTTTTCTTTACGTCGCCCTTAACAGAGTACATTCAGAGCTAATGCTGACTCCGCGGCGGGCCTCTTAACACCGGGGATATGTCGCCACATGTTTTTAACCGATAATTTTAGTTTCGTCTGTACCTCAGCTCAGCTACATGGTGTCACAAACTAGCGCTGAAAACTACTTGACAAAAGTCTGGAGTTGACAGAAATATTGCGTGGTCAAAGCCCCGGCTGTGAACAGTTTCATTTCTTATAAGTTCTTCACAATAAAAGTCCTCCGTTATTTTGGTATTTGAATGTTTTTCTATTCACTAGCAGTAACGTAACGCGACTCCTATAAGCATTGTGCATTGTTTCTTAGCAACAGCATTCTTTGACAAAAGCTGTCCAATCCGTTACAAGGAATGTTTTACAATCCACCCGCCACTGTGGCTGGTATACAAGGCAAAGTCACCAGCCAATGGCGGGTACTTTTTCAAAGTGGTGGGTGCTAATTTCCCACCCTGGTTGCAGCTGTGCTACCTTTAAATGCTGCAGTTCTAGTTGTAAAATAGTTTTGATTCTGACCGTGAAAGTTGAACTGAAGTGTAATCGTATGCGTTTCTCTTCAGAGGAGACTGTCCGTGGAAGAATCTCTACAGATCTCGATCCCTTGTTTCATCATGAACGTGTTTGACCGCAACATCAACTTTGACTCCCTCTTCAAGTTCTCCCAAATGTGCGTAAGCATGCAGTAAAATACTACCTCAGTCATGTACTTTATCCACTATAACTCAGGCATCCACTGCCCAGTCTTGTTTATTGTAATCTTTTTTTATTTTATTTTTTGCAGATCTCATTCCACCCAGGTGCATTTGAAGAATGTGTACTCCAGCCTGGCAGTTTGTATGTTTGTGGCTGCGGCTGGCTCCTACGTCCATGTCGTGACACGCCTCTTTCAGGTGATACTAACAAGATAACAAACGACAAAGTCTACCTGTCCAGGTCGATCCTTGAAGTTTATATCCATGCAAATGGTGCCCTTAAGTAAAGTACACATAATCGTTTGTCCTTTATCCTACCTTATCTAAAGTAATTTGTGCATTACATTTTAGTTACCTGGTGCTTGAAACAATTTACTGTAGATAAATATGTCAGAGTTTGCAATATTTATTTAATAATTATGCATTATTGGGAACTTTTTCCAGCTTTACCCAGTGTCTGTTCAGCAAAGGTGTAAAACTACCCAGATCCTAATGCATCTCTTTCCATAATTGATTTAGTTGGTAGATGTTTTAAACTATAGCCCCCCACCAATTAAATAAATTTAATAAGTTCATATTTAATTTCAGGAAGGTGTATTTATATATATATTTAAAGATTTTAGTGGAGGTGGTCTTTATTTTTGGTGAGATACTAGTACAAGGGACATTCATAGTGCGTACTACACCTGTAAGTACTTCCCACTTTTACCTGTAAGTACTACAGGTCAATCAGAATTACAATAAGATGTTAAAAGAGAACTTTATTTGTCTGAAAGGCCTCATCTGAACATCTTACAGTGATCCTGTAGCTTCAGCGATATTAAACCTGCTGTTGTGAGAACATGACACTGCACTTTTTTAAAAGGAGAGGAGAAACCTTGAATGGTCAATATCATAGCCACAATTTTTTTCCCTGCCTCATTTGAACCTTGTGCCATTGTTCTCAGGGAGGTATGTTGTCTGTGCTCGCCTCCCTGGGGATGATGTTTTGGCTCGCCATGACGCCACACAACTCTGAGACGGAAAAGAAAAGACTGGCCATCCTCGCAGGATTTGCCTTCCTCACAGGTAAAGTAATAATGACGTGGGCATGTTACAGGGAAAAGTGTCACTTTGCATGTAAACAGCTGTCTTTGTTATTTACTGTCATATAAGTCTAATAGCAGTGTTTGCCTTCCTGTCTCCCTCTCCAGGTGTTGGCCTTGGCCCCACACTGGACTTTGTCATCGCTGTCAATCCGAGGTATGTGGAAAAAATACTCAATGTTTAAATGCTGCACATAAGCGGCTAACAGCTAGCTGACTAAAAGTTAATTATAAAACTAAACGTTAATGAGAAGAGTATTATGTGATGATTGGTAGCTACACTACTGGTCAAAAGCCACTTAGGTCACTTATAATTTCCATTCCATTTTCAGATTTCATTATGTGCTTATTACATAATTGCAAAAGTCCAATGTTTTCTCAGTTAGCCTTTTAAAATGATATCAGATCAGTAAACAGAATGAGCCTTTGGATCATTAGATGAATGGTTGCAGATAATGGGCTATGTAGATATTGCATTAAAGATCAGCCACTTCTTTCAGTCGAGAACCCTTTTGCAATTATGTAAACACATAATGTAATCTGAAAACTGCTGCCCTGATTAAAAAAACAACGCAACTGGTCTCAGCTGGTATTCTGTCAGTAATGGAGTGGAATGGAAATTTCTAAGTGACCCCAAACTTTTGAGCGGTAGTGTATGTGTCTGTACACGTATAATTGAAAGTGAGTATTTACTGAAATTGTATTGTTCTGGTTTTTTTTCCCCTCCTCAGCATCATCGTGACGGCTTTCATGGGAACCTCTGTGATTTTCATTTGCTTCACTCTCAGCGCTCTCTATGCCAAACGCAGGAGCTACCTGTTCCTGGGAGGTAAAGGCAGTTGTGACCCGTTACACTATATACTTCTTCTTCTCATCAGTTTACAACAATACCTTAAATTACACCCATGTTTTTTTGCAATTATGCGGAATTTCTCTTGGATAATGAACCCATACGTGTCGTTTACCTTTACTCATTCTTCTTCTAAGGCACGCTGATGTCTGGCCTTTCCCTCCTGTTCTTAATGTCTGTGATGAACATGTTCTTTGGATCTGTGATGGTGTTTAAGGTAGCTGAACACCATTCCTCACTACACGTATTGATTAGCTGGATGTGTGCGTGCCATAACGTTTCTGTGAAATCTTTTCCGACAGGCACACATGTACCTCGGGCTGCTTATCATGTGCGGCTTCGTCCTGTTTGACACTCAGCTCATCATTGAGAAAGCAGAGAACGGAGACAAGGACTACATCTGGTGAGGACTTGTGTTCTCGTATTTCCTTATCTGTTGGCTCCCACCTGCTCAGAACCAGATGCCATGCGAATGCATCATCATCCCACAGTGAGGCCTACAAACTTAGCATCAGTTCCTACAAATAAGAAAAGACTACAGACTAAGGTGCTACATGAGCTCGGCCCTTAGTTGATGAGTGGATACATTTTACAGCTGGATGATCTTTATTCTAGAGATATTGAATAATGTATGGTAATCTTTTGGGTTGCTTGCTTGTTTATTTTTTGCCCCAAAAGCATATGCAACAACTCTGAAACAAACTTGATGTACTTTGTTTTTTGAAGGCACTGTGTGGACTTGTTCCTTGATTTCATCACCATCTTCAGGAAACTGATGGTCATCCTCGCCATGAACGATAAGGTACGGAGTGTTTTGCCTTCTTTTTATTTTTCTAAGTTAATGGATAATTCTGGTCATATTGGTATTTTATGTCAGCAAATCCAACTCGCAAGTATTGTCTGTGTATCCAAAGCCTGAAATATTTTTATTCCCCTGTGCCATAGAGCTCCATTGTTGTCCACATTTTTTTTAAATTAAAAACACATTTTTATTTTGACCCAATCCCACAAACTGTATTCATATTTGTATGTAATATAATACGAAATGTATTCACTAAAACACCAAATTCATGCCTGAAAATATCTATCTATCTATCTATATATAAAAAATATAAAAAATGCATTGTTGGTTTTCAAGGGATTTGTTGACAATAACAAAATATAGGATATTGCCAGCCCCGGCGTTTTAATGTTCCTACAAGAACAACAAGAAATGAATGATACTGTTCCATAAGTTCAGCCCTCAGACAAAAAAAATTCAGTGTATTCAATGAATACATAGTTTTTTGTATTTTAGCAATACTGTAGATGAAACGGCTGGCTCACACAGAGAGGACATTTGTTCTTATTCAGCCCTAGTAGACTCTAGCCCTGCAGATAGTTTTGGTTTCATTTGCTGAGGTCTTCTGTCACCACCGCAGTACAATGGTTGTGAGGGGAATTTAGTTTGTGGTGCACAAAACAATAGGAAGCAAAAGACGTTTGAAATAACTCAGTCTCTCGGCGGTGTTGTGTAACGTTACATTTGAATGATGACACAACTTTCCAAACTATCAGCACACACTCTGTCACCGCATCCATCTGCGTGCCTCGATACCACTGAATTAAAGTTAGAAAATGTGTTGCTTTTGTTTTCATAAACTTGTAATCTCTGAGAGTGATGTGTCTTGTCTCATAACTCTAATTATTGCTCCTTGTTTACAGGAGAAGAAGAAGGAAAAGAAGTAAAGGGAGGTTTGGAAATTAAAAACAATCTGTCAGAAAAAGGCACAATTTGCAACGCACTTGGTGCTTTTCACTTTCTGTCTTCATTTTCATTTGAATTAACTCCTCTGTGGTCTTACATTATTGAACTTTTTGATTTTCTTTTTCTTTTCAAACTTACAAGGGTTGAATGTAAGTGTATGGTAAACTAATGCTAGTCCCCATCATGGCTGTGAATGGAGAATTAGACTCACGCTGCAGTGAACATGCTTGGCCTGTAGAGGGCAGCGTTGCCCTATGAAGGCTCCCAGAAGCTGAGCAGCACCTACTGAAGGTACTTGTTATTTAGTGCCATAAATGAATGACGTGACGGGCTCCCTTTCAGTGGGCCCTGCAAGCTTCTAAAGGCTGACCATTGTGTTAATTTCAGTCGTTGATTTGCTTATTTTTAGTTTTTCTCCTTTCTTTTTAGTGGAGAGTGTCACAAAGTACTTGTCCCAGGATTTTGACAGATTCTCTCACCCCCCTCCCTTAGACATTTCTCTGTAATTGTTTTTTTTTTTTGACCAACATTTTGAGTAAGAATGGTGAAGCCTGGTAACACTGACTCGAACCCTGAAAGCCTGTCGGAGTCGTGATGAGTCGGTGCCATCTGTCCATATTTTCATCTTGGATAGCAGGCGAGCTACTCAGACCTCCCCAGTGTAAATTTCTCTAAATATCTTGTCTAGCAATTAGTTTGCCAAATGATGTGATGTTAACCTATACAATTTTTTTGAAAGTATACTGTGAAGAATTTATTTTATGGATGTAAAATTGAAACTAATAATTTGATACATTTCCTCAAATAAATGTGTTGATCGTATTGAAACCGTTGGTTTGCCTGTTTTTGTGCTTTTATCAGTTTGTGGTTTTTCCACCTACTGTTTGTGTACTTGATGCTACCGGCCAAAATAATGACTACACACAAAGTAAATCAAAACATTTTAATTAGAAAGTTGTAAAACGGCAGTAGGTACATAGGACCTCTATTGGCTAGGGAACGGACAGCAACAGAGATGTTGAAACAAGATATGAACATAATCTACGAAGCGAGGAGACAGCAATTTTCACAGATTACAAAAAAAGAGAGATGACTGCAAATGATGTACATTTAAAATAAATAAATAGAAATACATATTCATTGAATAGTGTAGCCATTTCTCTTATCTGTTATTATTGCTGGTATATATTACCTTTAAATGTATTATGATTTAAAACAGACGTATTCTGACAACCAATCCTCGGTCGCAAAACAATATCAACATGATCAATAAAATCGTTTGTACATTTAAAATTGCGATGCATGAGTTTAGCAATAAAGAATCACAGACATGAACATTCTTTTTTTTTTTTTTTGTTAAAGGAGCTTCATGTTTTGTTTTGTTTTTCCAATACATTATGTGGCAAAATGATGTCCAGGACAGAATGGATGTATTGATACAGATCATCAGCTATTGAACTGATCTGCTCTTCCTTGATGTACGTAACAAAGATCCACCAGGATGACTTAAAACAAAAGACACGTTGCTGAACAACTACCAGGAGTGACAACTGTTGTGCTAATCATTAGCTTAGCCATGCGTTTTGTAGTCCTGTATACATGAATTAAAGAGTGTCCACAGTCAAAGTCTGATTGTGGGGAAAAAAAAAAAAGAAAGGTGAACAACCTATATTATTTGGGGTGGCTTTTGGCTTCATGTTTATTTTGAAATCCTGAGGAGAAGTCTTATCGATCCATCTTTCCAGTTGCAACAGAGAAACACCTGATGAGAAAGCATCATAACCACGATATTCTTGTGGACAGGGCACAGTTTCTTTTCCTCTAAGCATCCCAGTCGAGTTCAGAGCGGTGCTGGCTCTTATTGTCTGCGGACTAGATGAGCTCCTCTCTGTCCCCTCCCGTTTTTTTTCTTCTTTTGGCTGGATCATCCTTGGCTGCCGCAGGACGACAGACTGTCGTACAGAGAATCGCTGAGGGACTCGGGGGTCTCCAGGACCTGAGGGCGGCTCGGGGAGAGGGCTTCCTCCGGCCGCTCCCTGAGCAGCTCCAGCCCGGCCTCACGGCTCATCTCGGGGACGCTGGGAGTGCGAGTCTTCCCCCTGCGGCTCATCCCTGACTGGACAGGGACGGGCAAGCTGCCTGGGTCCACCACCCGGCTGGAGGAGGGGCCGCCGGCCTTCACGCTCTGAAAGGATGCAGAATGGGTTGAGAAACATTTTAGGTCATGGATTTCATCTGATGTAACGCCTTCAGGTGCAAAAAAAAAAAAAAAAAAAAATTAAAAAAGTGGGTTACATAAATCATCCAACTGTGAATCTTTAATATTCAGCTGATTAATAATTTCTAAAGGGAGAATGTGGTTCTGTGTTTTTACATTATGTAAGATGTGAGTGCAGATTTAAAAATGTATCTCGCCTTTACTGCCTGCAAAGTATTTTCAGTCTGTAAGTGACCCAGATTATTCCTTTTAGCATGCTCCTCCACAGCAGGTTTTCAATATGAATAGATTAATAAAACACATACATTTGGGTATCAAACAAGAATCAAAGTTTTGACTATTATATACCTATCTTGATGTTCCATAATTTTTCTTTTTCGATTTACAAGGTACACAAGACATCTACTGCACGTCTCTCCGTCCTGGATGAGGGCTCCCTCGGTTTCTCTTCCTGATGTTTCTTCTATTTTTTATTTTTTTATTTGGGGAGTTTATTTTTTATGACATATTATACTATGACTCTCTTTTAAAAAGGGGTGATAGAATGGTTATATAGGGTATTTCACACTGTTCCTTAAGGTCTCCTAATAGGGTATGTAACATTGGTTGGGCTGAAAATTGCCCGAATGCTATTTTATTAGGCCCTTAACTACCCTGTGAATATGGCTCTATTTGGAACAAGAGCTTTTCTTCCAAATATGGTATGCTCATGAATATTTAGATGAGCTGCACGCTGATTGGTTTGAGCGAACCACATAGAAACACATTGGAGACGAGACAGCAGGTCTCATATTTCAGACACTGCAAAGTTATACGTTGTTTTTTTTTGGGCTATTTCGTTATTAAATTCACTTCTGAGACTTTTTTATGTGAGAAATCAACTATATAAAGCTCAATTATGGGCCGTTTTACGAAAATTGATGGCTAATTGCAAATTTAGTAAGACGTGTCGGACTTTAGGAGCTCCACACAGTCTGACGAGAAAACGGCAACCTCCATACCCAGTGAAAGTCACCGTTTCTCGGCTACTGGACTACTGGGGGTCGGGGCTCCGCGGAGCTGGCTGGCTGGCTGCCAGCTGCCGGCATAACTAGAGTATATTTAGTTTGAATTTCGTCACGCCACTTATATAACATCTACCCCAAGGTCTTATAAAGCTAACTATGGTGTCCGATTTCAATTTTGTGAACATTAGGGATTTCATTTGCTGCTACTGTCCCTTCAATCCTATGGGTAAAGATCGCGGCTAGCTGCAGGCCCTGGAGCTCCATCAGGGCCTCGGCATTTTGTAGTCCAGTAACACACAGTCGGACAAAATTTGCAATTAGCCATCGATTTCCATAAAACGGCCCATATTTGACCTCTACATAGTTGATTTCTCGCATAAAAAAAAGTCTCAGAAGTGAATTTAGTAATTCAATAGCGGACCTCTGGAGATCTGCATGACCTAGCTAGATTCAGAAGACTGAGCTGACCTCAGGTCAGTGCTGTAGTCTATGCAAATGTTGGGGCGTGACAAAGACTAGGAGTTGAGATGCTGACGTCAGCTTCCAGCTTTGTGGAGATTCCCCCGTTTTCAGCGGCAGTTTCAAAATGTGAGATTTGCAGAGGATAGGGGTATCAGTGGGATTTTGAGCTTCTATGCATGTCCTATTTACCCCCCGAACTGTCGTTATTCAACTATGACAAGGTCAAATCGGTTTTGCATTCTATCACCCCTTTAATGATACTTTTATATGACAAACTGACTTTTTTTTAAATTACATTTTTTGTGACATACACATAAACGACAATAACAAAGAATCAATACATAGTAGCCTTTTAACAAATAATTGTGAGTTTACTGAGACATAGGGGAGCTTCTACAAAGGGAACGTACAGGACAAGTGTTGAACCCCAGAAGGAGAAAGGACTGAGGCGTGTCACAGCAAAGGAGCAACTCCATTGTTCTGTACATATGATACTGTCATATAATGTACTGCTTATGAGTGCAAAAAAAAAAAGTAAGTTTACGTGTTTCGCCCTTGTAACCGGTTAGAACTTGAAATAGTGATGAGGTGTTACAATGTAAGGAAAGGATCTTAAAAAGGTGTTCAAAAGGGATGAAATAGAGAGAGAGAGAGAGAGAGAGAGAATATATTGTTGCCTAACCCTAAACCGAGAGTACACAGTAGCTGAATACTTGAGCACCATATGTGACCACAGACTCAGAAAGACTGAGCAGGTCCAGGCTGAGTGGACACAGTCTGGCTGTGGAAACCGGCCGCCACAGACAGAACCTGGCTGCCTCCAGAAGACTGGCTGTGTCAGCTCTGTCCACAGAGACAGGTGGACACAGAGCAACACTTCCTGCTTCAATGTAGCACATATACTGATATCAGAACTCAGTTCTTTACGAAGGTTAAAGTGTTCATATTATGCTTTTTTGGCTTTTCCCCTTTCCTTTATTGTGTTACATATCTTTTTTGTGCACGTTATAGGTTTACAAAGTGAAAAAGCCCAAAGTCCACCCCAAAGGGCCTTACCATCTCCAACAGAAAACCCTGTTCACAAACTGCTCCAAACTGCTCTGTTGTAGTCCAGCCTTTACTTACGAGTCACTTTGTAACACACGTTATAATGCTCGCCTAGCTGCTAGCGTGGCACGCCCTCATACTCTGCTTCTGACTGGCTAGTAGTCCTTAACTGCGCAGGTGCGACTCCCAACAAAGATGGAACAGAAGTGAGATGTCTCACTCTGTAGCTAAAACGGAGAGCTCAACACACAGGGTGAAAAGAGGAGCTGCAGCAATGTGGAGTACAATAAAAAGATGGTGTTTTTTGAAAATTAAACCACATAAACCTATTCTGGTACAAACTCTTAAAATTATGAACCTGAAAATGAGCATAATATGAGCACTTTCAATGTAAACTCCCAGATTTTGATACACTCTCTGACCAGACAAAAATGCAACATCTACTTGGAGAAAATAGTGTGAGCGCTGTAGAAGCAGCGAGATATGTGAGTGCATGTCACAGCCTGAGAGACAACCAGCACACCACCACCTAACATCTGGAGTTCATCTCCCCAGTTTACTCCGCCTTCTCATTTAGTCCTCTACTTCATGTGTTTTTCATGTTTTGTTTGTTTGTATGCTTTTGTCTTCGTTTGACTTTGTTTTTTTTAAATGTATATACAGCATATTTTACTCAATGAATTGTATGTATGTATTTCTCACATTATTATCCTTGATGCTTTGGCTTGTTATTTCTGACATGAGAGAGAGAGAGAGAGAGAGAGAGAGAGAGAGAGAGAGAGAGAGAGAGATGTGTTGATTAAAACTACTATCCGTACCCCTCTGAATGGAGATCCAAAAGAAACGGCCTCCTCCTCTTCCTCCTCCACTGCCAAGTAAACCTCTGCTGGGCCTGCCGGAGTCTTCAGGTTGGGGAAGGTCCATGTCTTGGAGCGGGGGGAGAACATGTTGGCTCCATGGGCCTCTTTGTCTGAAGATGGAGTGATGGTAGACACACGTTTTCACGTCATTACTGAACAGAATCCATCGTGGTGGATGAGTTGCCATGACATTTTGAACAGACATTCCCTGATGAGTCTTAATGTCGGATTTTCTGCTGGCGCCACCACGAGGTTCACACAGGGGGGTTTTCATTGAAATGTGCAGATATTCGTGGTCATCACATCACAATTTAAATGACCTTCAACATGAACAACATTCTCATCAGCTAATAAAGCTTATCAGTTAACATGCTAAACTGAAATACTTTTCTTATTTTAAATACATTATTTCTTATGTCATAACTGGAAGCTTATTATAATTCACTATAAAAACCAGGGAGTGTATTTTGAATAAAAAAAATTTACATATTTGAAGACTTATTGAAGAATATAAGCACGTAAACGAATCAATTTCCAGTCAATTATTACATTACATGTCTCATTTTACAGCCTCCCACCATGACTGGAGCCTGTTAGTATTGTCTCCTGGTCAGTGCCACGCATCAATCTGAGCTACAGCATGTAGCTACAACACAGTATTCTTAAAGCTAGCAACACAAAGTATCCACACCTGATCTTTCATCAAACTTATCTGTTCAACTTTTTTTTCTGTATTTTAGTGCAGTATGAGTTTGCAGACTACATCAAAGTAATACAGTATAGGGATAGACCGATTATCGGGCCGTTTGTTGGCTGTTTGCAGATTATCTGTATCTGCGTATTATTTGCCTGATAACCGATAAAAGTTAATTCAATAAAAAGTGGTCTAACTTTGGCTCGGCTCCAGCTCGGTGTCTGTCCCTCTGCTTCGGTTTCACCCACCACTGAGTCTGACTTAATGTCCCGCCCACAACCCTATCTGGCTCTCTTTTTACTGGGTACTATGTTGAAAGTTTCTCATTCATTATATAAGTGCTAAAAGCATTTAAACAAGGTTTTGTGTAAGAGTTTGTAACATTCCAAAATCTTAATTTTGACTTAAAAGATTTTCATTTTCACTCTGAATGGATATCGGTTCCATTAACTACTAATAATCAGTATCGGCCTTGAAAAACCAGTATCGGTCGATCCCTACTACATGTATGTAACACGTTTATAAAAGTACTACGTTTTGAGGCTATATAAAAGAACTAGTAACGCCTAACAATGTTGTTGCTGTCATTAGGAATAAGTGAGACCGTTTTACGACACCTTCACGGATGACGCCAGCCGAGCTTCTTCCCTCCAGCACCGCGCCGTACTGAATGGTGGGGATCAGCTGTTTGTGAGGCACGTAGCACTCCTCCTGCGACGTGGGCTCTCTGTCCAGGGTGCGGGCGCGTCGCCCGGCCCTCCCCGGGGAGCCCGAGGAGTGGCGCTCGGCCCCGGCCCTCGTCTTGGACAGGCCGCGTCCTGCTGCGCCACTGCTGCAGTCGGGCAGGGGGAAGGTCCCGATGCCGCTGTCCAGAGTGTACGTGGACGCGCCGGAACCTGCAGGGGGAGGACAGAGTCAGGGACTGACGTGGACATGCAGAAATGAATAAATGAAATGGCCACACAATTCAGGAAACACAGAGAGAGTGGTGAGGACAGCGGAAAAGATCATCGGACAGATTCTGCAACAGCTTCTTCCCACAAGCCACCAGACTCAACTCAAATGAACCCCTTCATAACCCCCTACAGAACTATGAGACTGCAATAACTATTTATTTATAAACATGTGCAATAACGGTTTTTATATGCCGCCATTCATTTTGTGCAATAATATTTATGCTGCTGTCAAACTCCCTTTTTAGTGTCATAATTTAATGTAAAACTAACACTGATGCATTTTTTTATTTTTTTATTTTTTTTAATACTTATTGTGTTTATATTTAAGGCAGTATTTATGAACCAGTGGAACAGTAGAATGACAATAAAATGCTATCTATCTACGTGAAAAAAGGCACAGAGGAATTAAGAAATACATTTGTAAATGAATGAATTCCACATTATTTATTCTTTCACTGAAGCATCCGATTGGATATTCCTCTGGGGGCGTGGCCTCGCATATTCACCTTTGATATGCTAATTAAGCCGTGACCCAATTTATTTCCCTCAATATGCAAATTATGTTTCATTAAAACCCTTACGGATTGTTGCAGATTTGTAGCGAAGAAGAAGAAGAAGTACTCAGATCCTTTACTGAAGTAGAAGTAGTAATCCCACAGTATACAAGTACACATTACAAGTAATAGGTGCACATTAATACACATGTGCAAAGGTTGATTATAAACATTATGATACATCAACTTATATACAAGTACATTTGCGTGTATCTACTGTATATACATGTGGTTTTTCCCCTCTTTTAAATCAATTTTCTCACGCATTATAAAACTGTTAATTATAAACATAATGATACATAAACCTATATCTATAAACAAGTACATTTGTGTGTATCTGTATCTCTGCATCTGCATTTCCGTTTCTTTTCTTTTAATTCTATTTTCTCACGCACAAATGGAAAGGTTTATGTATCTTACGTATTATACTGTAAACTGAGCATCTTTCATAAAAGAAATCTTTACCCTCAAAAAATGAACGCACTAATACGTCAGAAAAATGTACTTATTAAATCATTGGATTATTGTTATTTGCTAGTCTTCCTGGGGTCTGTAAATACACACAAACATACATGCAACAAGATCTAAATATGAACAGTTACTTAAGAAAAAAAGAGATAAAAGTTAAGATTTTTTTTAATTTATTTTTTTTACATAGTTTACATATTAGCTAAAATATATTTTATTTGCAGTTTGATAGTTTTGGGATTAGAAAAGTGTTAGATTGGAACATTTGACCAAAAGCTCATTTTAAATACTTTACTGTATATACTGAGTATTTAAGTTGATCATTAGTGTTGCATGTACTGTAAAATCATAATCTGCTAAGTAACTGGTAACTATAGCTGTGAAATAAATGTAATGGAGTAAAAAGTACAGTATCTGCCTACCTAGTAGAGTACAAATATCTTTAAATTGAACTAAAGTACAGTACTTGAGTAAATGTACAGGACATTCCACTACTGTGTCCATGTGATAATGTGTCATTCGCCCACTCCCCCCCTCTGTGAAATTCTTTATACATTCGTTCAGCTTTTATCCAGACTAGTTCCACACACGTCTACCAAAAGGCGGTAATGCTCAGAAACCTTCAAAAAGGGTGTGATATTTCCCCCCTCTGATAAATTCCTGGCAGACACTTCCTTACCTGCGAAGTGTTGAGAGTGAACTGACTCGGCGAGGTTTTCGTCTGATGTGATCTTGCCGATTCTGTCTGATCCCTGCATGAGAGAACGGCAAAGCAGCAGACGGAGTGAATGTGCTAAATGTCGCCTCTTCACATTAGTATGCAGGAAACTAGCTGAACAGATTAGAAGCCAAGTCTAGACGTGAACGTTGATGGGATGTAGAACAAAACGCAGAAGT
Source organism: Sander vitreus (assembly GCF_031162955.1). Taxonomy (NCBI): domain Eukaryota; kingdom Metazoa; phylum Chordata; class Actinopteri; order Perciformes; family Percidae; genus Sander; species Sander vitreus. The sequence continues at coordinate 29,361,913 of NC_135861.1, read as the reverse complement.
GGTGGAAGAAGTATTCAGATCCTTTACTTCAGTAAAAGTACTAATACCACACTGTGGAAATGCTCTATTACAAGTAAAAGTCCTGTATTTAAACCGTATGTATTATTAGCATTAAATACATAAAAGTATGAAAAGTAAAAGTACTGCTTGTGCAGTGAAGTGTTCCCTGTCAGTGTGTTCCTCTTCTATCTGATGTTTCTGGATTAATATTCCTTCTGCATTCATGTGTATGTTGTATTTTACTGCTGTAGATGGTTCAGGTTGTGCTCATTTGAACTCCTTTATATACTGTTGATAGTTTAATCTACAGCCATGCATCATATTCTATAAGATCATCATATGTTTGTAGCGTTGAAGTTTTAAAACTCTTCATGGTGTCAGAAAAACAGCCCTGTTTTCAGCTTTGTGACGGTGTATTTTCCAGCTGATCCAGGAGGCTTTTTAAAGACTTTATTCAGCTTAAGAGGGAGGAGAACTTCCTCAACACATAAAGGAACACTTCGTCTTTCCGTTTATCAATTTAAAATCACCACATGTGGAGAAACATGGTTTTCACTGGACAGGAAGGGGATGAAAAACTTGTCGTCTGAAAAGTAACTGAAGCCGTCAGATAAATGTAGTGGAGTAAAAAGTCAAATATGTACCCCTGAGATGTAGTGGCGTACGAGGATAAAGTTGCATAAAACTGGAATTTGTACTTGAGTAAATGTACTGAACTGAATTTCACTGAACCCTGAGAGCTCGATGCATTAAACGAAAGCAAGTCGGGTCTTCTTCCGTGTCGGTTTGTTTTATCACTACTGTAAATGTAAAAAATCTTGTGATGACGCACCTTCTCCATATCGTCCCGACTGGCCATGTGACTGATGACGTCGCCCTGCTGACTGAACAGCGGCTTGGAGCTCTTGCAGTCGAAGGAGAGCCGGCGCTGCGGCATGCTGATCACGTCCTTCCCATCCACTCTACATAGTACAAGTAAAGTACAGATACGTGAAAAATGTACTTAAGTAACAAAGTATTTGTACTTTGTTACATTCCACCACTGATAGTGTTCGCATTTTGCCATTGATACAAAATAATTTGCTATTTTGGGAAACTACTATTCCTAATGTTATTATAGAGACAAATAAAAGAAAGAAGAAAAATGGAAAGAAAATGAAAAAACAAAACTTTATTCTTATTCGTCATACAATTGACTGTAGGGCTGGGTGATATGAAGAGAATCAAATATAACGATATTTTTTAACCAAATACCTCAATGTCGATATTGCGGTAATATTGTAGGGTTGACCATTGGTGCTTTCATAAAATATTAACACAATGAGATTTGTGATACATTTTCATCGATAATAGACTCTATGGTGGTGGAGACCTCACATCTTTTCCAGAGTTCGATGACTAAGTGGGTAAAGGCAAATCATAGAACAGTTACAGTCTGGTAAGTTCAGAAAAATACATCACTTTACTGTAATGCAGCCTTTAAAGCCAGGAAAAGACCACACTTGATTCATATTACGATATTCTGGTCATATTACGATAGTGTCATATACTAAGACGATATCTAGCCTCATCACGATAACGATACTGTATTTTCCGGACTATAAGTCGCACTTTTTTTTCCCCATACTTTGGCTGGTCCTGCGACTTATAGTCAAGTGCGACTTCTATATCAAAATATATATAATTTAACATGTTTTAAATGTTATTTCATGCTGAAAACATTACAGTCTACAGCCGGGAGAGGCGCTCTAGGCTTGTGACGACTATATGCTGCTCCTAAAGACAACTGAGAAAGAAAAGAAACTGCAGGAGACTGCAGGTAGTAAAATATGCAGCCGAAAACGGTAATCGAGCAGCAGAAGGAAAGTTTGGAGTGAGTGAGAAACTTGTGAGAGACTGGCGAAAAGGTTAGTCTTACTGCAATGAAGAAAACAAAGAAAGCTAGTCGCACGCTGAAATCCAGATGTCCAGAGCTGGAGGAAGGAGTCCACAGATGGGTGCTTGAACAACGTGCTGCTGGGAGAGGCTCGTCAACAGTGCTGTTACATTACGTTAACGTAGAGGACACCTACCGTATTCAGCCCCTTGTTCTGGGGGCTGTTGTGTAGTTTAATAACTTGCCTTTTCCAGATTAAATGTCTGTTCTTGGTCTTGGATTTTGTGAAATAAATTTCTAAATAAATGCGACTTATAGTCCAGTGCGACTTATGTTTTTTTTCCTCTTCAGGACGCATTTTTTGACTGATGCGACTTATACTTCGGAGCGACTTATAGTCTGGAAAATACGGTATATTGCCCAGCCCTAATTGACAGTACAATGTAATTAAACTCTATTACTGCACCCATCCTAAGTATTAGAAACAGTGGACAGCCATGTAGCAGCATACAACCCACATGTTGTTCAGGGTTTCTGCAGGTTACACCAAGTCACATTTTTTTTTTTTTTTACACTTTCACCAGCTTTATTTGCATGAATGTTTTTAACGAACTTCAGATAATTCGATTGACAAGTGGATGGAAACATAGCTACCAACTATAACAAGCTCTGACACACACTTGTACTTAATACCATCTGAAATAGCTTCTTAAATCTTTTGAGGCTGTCAGAAATTACAAATCACATCACATAAATTTCACAACTAAGTGGTATTTACTGTACATGTGTGGGACAAGAAGTTGCAACGCTTGTGAGAAGGGAATTATGAGTGTTTTCCAATTATACCGTTAAACCGAGATACACACGAATAACATAACATCAGATGTTTGTCAGTATAAACATTCAATTAAATACACAGTTCTGGGCTGCGTGATTTAAGAATTATTATTATCACACACACACACACACACACACATTTGTTGTTTGACACCAAACAAATACGGAGACACGACAGCGTGTAATTACGACTCATAGACAAATAACATTACATACAAGCAGCTGTAAAAGACAAAAAGAGGCCTGAGGGGAGCCGAAGGCATCCTGACCCTGTTGAGGAGGGTGGTCCTCTGCTCCGCCTGTTTGGCCAGCTGGGAGTGGAGCTGCTGGACCTCCACCAGTCTCTCAGTTAGAGTCAATTTAAGACTTTTTAAGACCATTAGGAATGACATTTGAGACCTTTATCACAACATCAACTAAGCCGTAATTTCAGTTTTTTTTCAAGCCAAGTATCGTTTAACTTGCACTTCCCCATAGCTGAGAAGAATAAAATTAGTTTTATGTCTGTGGTACAATCCAAAAGAGACTCGCACCAATAACACGAAAGCTGATAGGCTGCAATGTAAGTAGCATGTTGGTCTCATTTGTAGTCGTAATACAGCAAATTATATTTGGACTAGCGAAAGAAAGAACTACAAGACCACAGAATCAAAAAAAAATAAAAATAAAAACGAACATTAGAGGTAGCGTTGCATGGACGTGGGAAAATTAAGACGTTTAAAATGATTTAGGACCTAGAACACAATACTTGAGCAAAATATAAGACTTTTTAAGGCCTAAACTTTTGATTTTGAAATTTTAGACTTTTTAAGACCCTGTTGTTGTAGTAGTCCTCACCTGTTGAGCAGCTGTTGCATGAAGTTGTCTGAGCGCTCCCCCCTGTACATGACAGCCAGCTGTCCCTGGGCGGGGTCCATCACCACCTCGCAGGAGTGGCCCCTCCCCGAGCGCTCCACGTACGCCCGCTCCTCCTCCAGCGCCCTCCGCAGCCCCTCCGCCTTCTCCATCAGAGTCGAGATGTTCAGACCTTCCACTCCTTCTTTACACCTGCTGGCCACCTTCCCAGAGTCCCGGCCCACCGACGGGATGTTGATCCGCCACTCCTTCTTCTCCTCCTTTGCTTTGGCGGCGTCCATCTTGCGGCTCAGTGCGGGCAGCTTGCTCTTCTTCAGGCCGAACCAGCTGGCGATGCCATTGGAGGCTTTCTGCTTGACCTCGCTGCCCGGGCCCCCTCTGTCCTGCTCCTGGAGCTTCAGCATGTTCTCCTCGATGCCCTTCATCACCTTCTGCTCGATGGCCGACTGCGGGCTGGGGGCCGGTGGCAGCGGCTTCTCCGCCTCCGACGTCGGAGGTCTCGGAGGAGGAGGTGGCAGGCTGTCTCCGAACATCGGATTCTTTTTCCCTTTCCCGCCGATCTTGGTCCTCTCCTCGGATTTGGACGAGTAACGCGGGGCCTCTGCGGGCTTCCCCCCTCTGTGGACGGACGGGCCCTGGCAAGGCTTGGACGGCGACTTTGGGGGGATTTTGTTGGGGCTGTTGCTACTGTGAGGACCAACAACTGGTTTAAGGTTATGGGCCAGATTCAGGGAGCCAGGACACTTAATGTTGTTGCGTAGTACCTGCGGAGCATCGGTGTTGGGGGACGGAAGACCGATTTTACTCTTTGAGACTTCTGTCTTGGTAGCACACAATTCTTGTTTAACCACCGCAGCACCCGAAGACTTTACAGCCTGTTCGTGAAGCTGAGACAAGCCCGGGTACTTCAAACCGACACTACTAACTTTGGGTTTACCATCCAAAGAGTCTGTGTATTTTGAATGTCTCTGCTCCTCTTTATGGAGCTCCATGGGCCTCTCCGCTGTCTTACTCCTCTCTTCCCCGTAGGTGCCCTCATTCACCGCGTCGACTGGCCTGAGACCCACTTGTAAATCCTCGGAGCTCCGTAGCTTTCCCAGTGCAGCAAGCCTGTCTTTAAAAGCGTGGTGGCTGGAGTCAGCCTGGGGTCTCACTGCCACGGCCACAGGCCTCTTGGGGATCGAAGAGGAGTCGCTCCTCCTGACTGGAGGCGGAGGCGGCGCCTGGGCAACCTCGCAGCTCTGCACGGTGATCTCCCGCACATCCGCCTCCTGTTTCTCTCGGGTTATGGAGTAGTTGGCTCTGCCCTGCAAGGCCTTGCCATGGACGGATGTGTTGGGCAGGCTGTGATGGTTGACCCACACCGGGCTGTCGGAATCCTCTTCGTCATCCGATGAGGACTCTGACGTGGAAGAAGACGACTGCTTTCGTTGAGGAGGAGTGTTGAGGTCACTTTCTGGGAGCGACTTTATGAGCTTCCTCTCGCCGCCGTTCGCCTTGGCTTGGGATGGAAGGGTGGTTCTTTTCTCGTGGCCCGGGGTTGGTTCCTCCTCTCTGGAGTTGGTAGACATAACACAGACATTTTCATAATGAGGGACCCTCCGAGAGACTTTGGGTGAGGAGGAGGACGTGGAGGAGGGAGTGCCCATCTTTGAAGCGGCGCTGGCTTTAGGTGCAGAGAGGCTGCTGTAGCTTATTTCCTTAGCGGGCGGGGAGCAGATGTCTTCGGGCTGAGGAGGGGAGGTTGGGGCCGAGTGTGTGGCGGGGTAGGACTCAGACCTGGCGGGCGGGGGAGGGGGCTGCCTGCACCGTTCTGTGGTGGTGGCTCTGCGCGTGGGAACAGGAGAGTGGTACACCTCGTAGTTGTTGGTGCGACAGGGGATCCTGGAGCTGCGAGTGAGCTGGGGGCTCAGGCGGACGGCGGACGCTGAAGGCTGAGACTTCTCCCCTATCGAGGGAATCTTCAGGAACTTGAGCAGTTTGGACGGCGAGTTGATGGCGGCGGTTTTGACGTCGCTGAGGCAGGACGCGCTGGGGCTGACGGAGGCGCCGGCTCTCACGGAAGAAGCGTCCTGATCTGGGACGTCCTTCTCGGGGACGGCTGACGGGTCGTTGGACGTGGCGGTGTCGACGCCGTTGTGAACGTCGTCACTGGTCTCAGTGTCACAGTGGGAGATCTGTGCGCTCTCCTTCACAGAGCTGGGCAGGTGGGGGGTGGGACAGAAACCAGTGAGCTCTTCAGAGGCACTAGCGTTTGGACAACTCTCGGAGCTGTCCTGCTCTTGCTCCACTTCCATCAGCCCCACGGCTGATCCATCGCCTGTTTCTGGGACGGATGAGTGGGCGGCGCCGCCTGCTGGTTGCTGGTGGGCTTCATTCTTGGTGCATTGTTTAAGGGGGGGGACAGACTCGGCTCTTCTGCTCTTACTGTGACATTCGCTTTTAGCAGCTGTAGGAGCTCCATGGCTCTGCGTGGCTGAGGTGGCTTTCAAAGGACTACAGACGTGGTTGCATGGCTTTGGAGGACTGTCTGGGCTCCTCTTGCAGTGTAAACAGCAGGTATTCCCTCCCTCGCACTTCAGCGCCCCGTCGCCGTTGACGTGCTGGTGCGAGTCAGTGTCGGAGCGGGCGCAGTGGCAGTGTGTGTGCTGGGATTTGCACGCTAATGGAAGGGGGTCCACCGTGGCCAAAACAGCCTCTGTGGACATGAGCACCTGGCTGTAGTCGCAGAAAGACAAGCTGGTGGTGGACGGGTGGAACTTCAGGGGGTCCGTCTCCTCCATCTTGCGGAGGACCTCCAAGATGTGTGCTTTCTTCTTGAAGAAGGGAGACAGGGCCTCCATGGAGGCCGCAGGGCCCCGGGGGCCCGGGGAGGCATGTTGTGTGCGGTAGCCATTTCCCTTTGGGCAGAAAGAAATCTCTATCAGCATTCAGTTCACTGAGAGCCAAACAATTAAGTTCACCGAGACCTTTGGAGTGCGTGCAGGAAATGAGTGCAGAGCAGATTAGCTTTTTAAAGCACAATAGTTGAAAACAGAACAAATGTCAGAGCATGTTATAACGTCACACACGGGTCTCACTCAGAGGCTTGGATATTACCCCACTGTTTCACTCTCAATGCTTTGCAATAATCACCTTGGCTTGTGCTTCAGTCTGTGCAGGCTCCGCCTGTTTTGCAGAGTCATTGTGAAGCTGTGCATTGTAGTCTGGGAGGGGTCCCGCCTGGACCTGTAATGGGAGATTCATGAGGCAATTATTATGACACTGTATACACTACAGACTATTGTATACAAAGACAAGTAGGAGCTACATTGTCCTGAAATCTGTTGGAACAATATAGAGCAGAAGGGAAAAGCCTGAGAGAAACTGACTCAGCCGCAGCGTCTGAAAGAATGAGGCTGAGGTGAAAAATCAGCAGCTCCAGAATCAGAGCTGTGCACTGTGTACATTTACCCAAGTACTGTACTTAATTAATGTCTGAGGTACTTCTACTTTGAATGAGAATGTCCATTTTATGCCATTTTATACTTTTACTCCACTACATATGTCTGACAGCTGTTTTGTTGTATTCTGTACAATGACAATAAAGGCTATTAATAACTTTGTTTACATGCACTAGTACTCTGCATGACTTGTAAACAGACCTTGATGTGTAAAATTGGGTGAGGATTCACTTTTACTTGTGGTGGAGTTTTATTAAGATAGGATAGGATGTGGGGAGAGAGAGGGGGACATGCAGCAAAGGGCCACGGGGCAGACTGTAACCCGGGTAAGGACTGAGCCTCAGTATATGGGGGCGCCCTGGTAGGCTCCATTTTTACATTATTATATTACTAATTTTACTTTAAAAAAAAAAGGATGTGAATGCAGCTGTGGAAGACGTTCACAATGTCTATGCCCTACAGTTGATTTACCTGGTAGTGAGCAGTGGGGTGGTTGGGCAGTTTCTGCTGAAAGAGCTCACAAAGTGCTCTGTTCTGTCTCTCCAGGTCAAACACCAGCATCTTCAGCTTGATGCACTCCTCTCTCAGATCCTGTTCAGTGACACACGGAGCAGTAAGACCACTGACACACTTCAGTTGGTTCAAATACCAAAATGAGAAGCCGAAATAGGGCTGTATGTTACCTTTTGATTCAGCAGAGCTTGGACCACGTGGTTGGCCACCTGGTGACATTACATTTTACACAGAATGACTTGACTTAGCAGAATTTATAATGACAAGTCTTACGTTTCTAAATAACATTCTGCAACATGAACTCACCTCATCCAAGCATCTCTCATAAGCCTCTCTCTGACTCTCATTGGCCAACATCAGAGCAGAGTTTTCTGCCTGGGAGCAAAACAACAAAAGAAAACGCATACCACCGTTATTTAGTTAGTCATGTGATTTTACATGTCCTGCACATATACCTGCCCAGCCCACATGGACTTTTAAGACACCAAAAACACAGTTGCATTAGTGAAACGTTTGTCAGACATGAACAAAGTGTAACTTCTTATATAACATAACAAGGCAAATAAATAACAAACAAATAAAATCAGCCATGAAACAGTTTCATGGCACAAATGTTTTCATAACCATCCAACCGAAAAAATAGAAATACGCAAGACCAGTTGTTATGCGACCAGTAGAGACTTAAGGAAGTTACTGGTCCCAGTCAAGAAATAGTCCAGTACATAAAATCTCAGAAAACGGCGAATTGTCTTTACACTTCTGTTTTTGCTCAGTTTAAACAAATAAGACACAAAGGGCCTTATTTTAACGATCTAAGCGCACGGCGTGAAGCGCCTGGCGCAGGTGCGTTTAGGGTGTGTCCAAATCCACTTTTGCTAGTTTGACGGTGGTAGAAAGGGTCTCGTGCGCCTGATCATAATCAGTAAGGGTTGTACTCAGGTGTCGCTCACATCTAGGTGTGTTTTGGGCGAATGTGCAATAAAACAATCAGAGGGTCATCCCATTCCCTTTAAAAGCCAGTTGCTTAGTGCCTTGGGGCATGGTTATTATGATGGAGGATTTGCACCTTAACATTTTTATTTTGTAATCTTTTTGCATGTTTGTAAAAGGCGTTTCCTGTGTGTGCGGTCAAGTATAGTAGGCGCGCTGTGCACAGCCTAGGCACATTTGACTCACCTGTTAAAACACAATGAAATGCTGCGCCATGACTTTAGACCAGGTTTTGTTGATCAATGGCGCGATCACTTCACGCTGCCTCAAGATAGCAATACGCCAAGAATTCACCTGAACACACCTCCTCAGAAGACCAGCATCGCCAGCATGAAGACAGATGGGTGCAGGTGCATTTAAGATGAATAGGCTAGCGCTGGACGGAAATTGACACCATGGCCGGTCTTAAACTAGCAAAGACACTTGCGCCGGGTGCAAGATAGGCCCCCGTGTTCATTTGTGAGCTTGCCTTTAGAGGGGGGCTGGGAGGTAGACTTTGTTAACATTGTACAGATCTAGATGCATAAGCTGCTTAACTCCACTCTCTCATCTTATCTACAAACAAGTGGTATCAATCTTCTCATCCAACTCTCCCAAATGTACACATTTTCCTTGAAAACACCACAGATTTATAAAAACACTTAACTCACCTTAAAACCTATAACAAATAATCAAACAAGGCCTTTTTCTAAACTTTTTTTTTTTTTTTTTTTTTTATAGCTAATGTCAGTTTCTCTGAATGTAACACAGATCTTTTAGACTAAATTTCGTTTCACATAAGACTCCGACACTGCAGTTGTTTTTCATGAGACGGTTTTTTGTACTGGGTTTGTACCAAAACATCCAGTTCAGAGTGCAGGCCAAACGGTCACAGGCAATGAGCAATGAGTGACAGATACGACTCATAGACATCAAAACTTGCACAATAGGTTTGTTTACCTACAGCTTTATAAATACTATTTAAACAGTTGTACACTTTTTATTCCCAACTTACAGATATTTTAAACTATTTGTTCTTATATTCTATCCTATTATTATTTCATGTATATTGTATCCTTTTACTTCATGTATATTCCGTATGTGTGATGTGTGTCTGATATTTTTGCTGCTGCAACACCAGAATTTCCCATTTTTTTGGGGAAAAAACAAAATAAAGATGAAATAAAGGGTTTACTGCATTTCATTTTATATCCGCATTTATTTTATTTCTACAGATAAAAATATCACCCATTTGTGCAGGGACTTCAGATCTTATGAGTTGTACAAACATTTTTATGCATTTGGGTAATTTGTTTCGCTTTGTATTTTTTTCCCTATGATTATTTTTTACATTTTAAATGAATTGCTATAGCCTGTTGGGGGGGGTATACATTGGACAATTCAATAGAGATTTTATTATATATATATATATATATATATATAAAAAAAAAGGATAATTGCAGTATTTTTATTTGATATACTTTTATGTTTACTGTGGTTTTGACTGGCAGATTTTGACCATCATGGCAGAATCATGCGTCAATTATATACTTATAACTAGCATTGCAGAGTGTGTTTTGTCGGCCGCCTCACCTCCAGCTCCCTCAGCCGGTCCACGAGCTCGCTGCTGTTGTCCTCCAGGAACGACTCCACGTCTCCCTCCTCTCCTTCCTCGTCCGAGCCAAAGTCTTCATCACACATCCTCTGTTCTGTCTCATCAGACATTGTTCTCATCTGGAAACACACAAGGTGACACTGCAACTATCACGTCACACACACACACACACATCTCTCCAGCAAAAAGAAAAGGGAAAAAAAAGCCAGCTTCTGGAAACAACGCACAGCGATAAAACATCAGCTGCTCTGCAAGGTGACTGACGTTAGGAGAACGTCCTCTGTTTCTGTTTGCTGCCCTGCGCAGTAGCTAGGATTGCCTCTCTATAATGTGTTCTTCTCATTTGCAAGACACCGCTGATTCTTTTTGATTCAAATCACACATCTGATCTGGGTCAAACTGTAATTACAAACAGATTTGTTACATAGCTCACAGGTGAGCAGTCACAAGCTGCTAACCCGCTCCTACACACCGGTCTAATATGCAGCACATTAAATACAATTTCTTTGCCAATATGATACAAAAAAATTAAATGCTTCTGTTATCAGTAACTTTATTTTTAAAGGTTATTTTTTGACATTTCACCTTAAATCAATAGGCCAGCTGCAGGCAGGAAAGGGGGGAGAGAGAGAGGGGGAAGACAAAGGGCCACAGGTCAGATTTAAACCCTGGGCCGCTGCAGTAAAGACTGAGCCCTGGCAGATGGGGTGCACGCTCTACCATGTGAGCTACCAGGGCGCCCCGGTAACTTTCATTTAATCACCACAAGCTTCCGACTCAGTTCAGCACCCCCTAGTCGCATGTGACCCTACATATATCTGCATATGTCTATATTGATGACTTTTCATTTCCAGGATTGTTCCGGTGCCGCCAAAGGTTCCGCCGGATGTCCGTCACCTTCCTCTGTCTTTGTGTTGCCGTTCTAAACTCTGGTGGATTTCTGAGGACTATAGTTAACTGCTCCTCAGATCTCTGCAGAGTAAACCCAGACAGCTAGCTAGACTATCTGTCCAATCTGAGTTTTCTCTCGCACGACTAAAACAACAACTTTTGAACGTACACACGTTCCGCCAAAACAAGGTCCTTCCCGAGGCTATTTTGCAGAGGCGCTTTGCACCTCCTAAGACGATTGTGAGTGGTTTGAAAGAAATGCCAATAAACCAGAGCTCGTCTTTCTCCCATCCCAGAATGCTGTTTGGACTAGCCAGACCCTCCTCCGCAGCGCTGTGGAGAAAGGTCTGGCAAAGCGAGACTACCCTACATAAAAAGAATTGCAATGAGCTCCAAGCAGTGAGGCATTACAGTATAAAATCAATGCCCTGTATCAGCAGATACCCTGAGTTGAGGTATCCGTGCACCCATACCTGCTCCTGTAAGGACTGAGGTCAGGTTTCAATAGTGGGAGGACATTATAAAGTCAGGGGCTTTCACTTCATTGTACAAAAAAACAACTACTTTTAGATCAATCTAGAACACACCACATTATAAAAAGCGCTCTTTTCTAATCTCCAGAAATAACACCACTGCCTGTTGAAAGCAAAATAAATCCTCAGAAGCCAGTAACTCCATAATATTTTCAAAATGTTATGTATTATATATCACAATAAATCTTTAAATCACTTTTCTAATCATGACTGACATTGAACTAGGTTATTGTGCTTTCTATAATAATCGTAATCCAACAAACAATTTAAAAATGCTCAAGTGTTTATTTTTCCTTTTAGCCCTGAGCAGTGTCTTCCTCCCCCAACAAGCTCCACCAATCACATAGGGCAGCCTTTATGTAGCCTGCGAGGTAAAACCCAGGGCAAGAGCATCGCTTGTAAAGCTCATTGCTGTGAGCCCGCAGTAATAATGGATGAATCAACATGTTGATCAAATCAGGGCTTCTGTCATCTAGATGTTGGCGGCTGCACGGTAAGAGGACGCTGTTCAGAGAGATTACATAAATAAAAGTACCGGTATATAAAACTGTAGAAGTGGAGACACTATCCTGTGTGGGACACACACAGGATTTTGAAAAGTGGGGGATTTTATCACCCATATCTTCAGCTGGGGCACCATAACATTAAGACAGTGACAAGAAGATATCAACAAGTCAAGTTCTGTCGGAGGTAACGCCGCTGATTAATTCTTTAGTCAAAAAAATGTCAGGAAATTGTGAGCCTAACTCTCACTTGACTTATTAGCTCAGTAAACATTTTCATAATGAGTTTAGGGACACAGCATGATACTCATTTAGTAAATTGTGGTCCCATTTATTTTAAAATAGACAATAAAGCAGGGGATGCTTTGGGGGCGTGGCTACATGCCGACCTGTCAATCAGGACAGAGGTTTAGCAATGCTAACCAAGGCGCTGTGGACTTATGTGGATTAAAATAGATCTCAACTTGCTTTTGGGTGTTGTCTGTGTTTCATCTTAAACTTATACCCTCTCACTGTGTGTTTTCACTTCATCAAAGTTAACTGCAACATTTTGGTCGCCCTAAAAATGCCTTATTCAGCGTTCTGCCAACCAAGCTAGCTACTGCTACCGCTAGCTTTCGCTGGTAACTTTAACTTAAATGTTCTGTTCTGCCGTACATGCAGATGAATGGCGCCAGTACCCGGAGGTCTGCGTTTACCCGCCAGTAAATCTCCGCTGTATGACTTGCTTCTGAAGGGTTGAAAAATGTTCCCTCTTTAGCGTTTAGCTTAGCGCAGCGCCATTGCAACCATAAACAACACTGGCTTGGCCGCACCATCCTCCCCAGCTCCACCCGTGGTGGAATTTCCGGAAACATCATGTTGTGGTATAATGAGACTAAAGGGAAAGCTTAGACAACATCAGGTCATTCATAGGTCACAGGTCAGGGGACAAGAATGTTCGGCCAGTCTCTAATAACCAAACCTGTTCATGTATAATTAGGTTTGTCTCTGTACAGATTCAGGGAATCTAGGCAGCTGTATGATAAGACAATGTTTTGTCTCAGGACTGTCTCCTTTTGGAGGTCGGTGGGCCAGCCACACTTTAGCCTACTTCCCAGAGAGAGAGATAGGTAGGCGACTGCCATATCTTTGTTTATCTTAAAAGGTTCAGTTAAACTTAATGCCTCCAGCATGAGTTTAAATACACCTTGAGGAAGAAAGAACTTCAGAGAGTTGGGGCGGAACTGCACAATAACACATCGTGGTTAAACTGTACTGCCTGCTTGATTGTCTCCTCACGTATTCACGTAGGTGAAATGAGTTGTGCTGCTCCGGAGTTTTTCCTTAACACCACCCTCTCGTCACCAATCGTCACATTCGGTTGCAAAAAAAACAAGATGGTGACGCCCGTATCGCCAGACTCGAGGCCTCAAAACAGCCATCCGCACGCCAATGGTTTGACGTCGCGGATGCTACGTCCACTATTGTTACAGTCTATGACTTGTACTCTGCAATGACGATAACGTTGAATTTAATCTAATCTGGTATAAAACAAAGAAAAGCAGCAAACCTTCACATTCCAAGGAAGGAAACCCTGGACGTTTACATCGTAAATTACCTAAACGATTCATTAAAATGTTTGATTTTCTGTCGATCTACATGTTTCAGCCCCTCCATCCTGCTACAGTAAACCCCACCCGTCTGACCAAAACAAACACCAGTTAAGGAAGCTGAGCTCTGCTTTTCTCATCTCCAACACTGACGTTAACATCATTATCACCACTACACTACGTTTGTATTCTGTTTATCTGACAGCCACAACATCTCACTTCAACACTGCTTCAGAGTTTGGACATGGACAGTCCACATGTACAGGGCGGAGGCATCAAATCTACTGGGTGATAAGGATTACTGAGCAAACGCATCCATCCATCCATTCTGCATCATTTTCATTGACTGAGTAGAAAGAGAAGTTTTCAATTCAATTCATAGTGTCAAATCATAACAGACGTTATCTCAGGACACTGATGTACAGATGTAGGTCTAGACCACACTATAATATACAGAGACCCAACAATTCAAGAGTGAGCGAGGAAAACCTTCCTTTTAACAGGCAGAAACAAAGACAGAACCTGGCTCTAGGTGGGCGGCCATCTGGAGAGAATATGTGTGTGTGTGTGTGTGTGTGTGTGTGTGTGTGTGTGTGTGTGTGTGTGTCAGAGGGGAAGTAGGTGTGTTGATGTGGCCCCAGATCCAACCGTCGCATCTTAAGGAGTAATTAGAGCGGATGAGATAAGCCTGATTCTGTGGCCAGTCAACCTCTGAATCTGGCAACAGGTGACATGCACACAAACAAACCAGTGTATGTGTAAATTAATACAAAAACTTTTAAATATTTAGAGGGCTGAGTACCGAACCAACCGAAATGTGCCTTTCGCACTCAAAAACTGCAAAGAACCTAAATTCTTGGTCAGATTATCAAAACTTTCTTTTACTAATTCTTTGAACAGACATTTGGTATTGATATCTTCTATTCTGTATTGGCATTAAATTCCATGAAAATATCCAAAACCAACACTGAATGTATCTACTAACAAGTATTTTCTGTGATCCACAGCCTGATACATATCTTCTTCATCTGTGCCACAGAGCGCCATTGTCCATTAAAACACATCACTGAGCCACACTGTTGCCCTGGGCGACATGTTCCTTCATCCCCATGAACATACACACACTGTGGTTCATTTTGACTCAATCGCACACACCCCGTCCTGCTGCCACAAATACTAGAGCACCAAATGTGGAATTAATCCGCCCCTGAAAACAGTCCCCGACAAATGCACCACAACCTTCCCGTTTAGGTAACGTTTGCCAAAAATTAAGCCTTTTTCAAACATCACAGCACACAATACAACAATCAGTCTATTTACACATCCAGCAGTTATGGAGCAACATTAGCATTTATTTGGTGTTGTGTTTTTGTCCACCTGATGAATTTAAGTACAAGCTCTGTTTTTGGTCTCCAATAACTCCTGAGTGACATATGTGTCTCTCTAGCTGCTAAATGCTCCACTATGTTCACCAGCTGTTCTCTAACTGTGTTCACCCGGATCTAGAAAATCATGACTATTTGTGTGGTTTTGCTCGCAGCCAATCACTGCAAGCGTTCTTTAATTTAATGCAACGGTGTGATTGGCCCACTACCGCAGCAGCTACAAACCAAACAGTTTCAACAAGTCGAGCACGGCGTATTTGACGGAGCTGGCAGTTCGGCGTGCCAAGATGCCACCAAAAATATTCAAACACCTGTGGCGTGGGATAAAAATAAATGCATAAAATGCGGAAGGATTATTTGAAATGAAGTTCTCTATCAGTATCACTTTAATGGCACTGGCATCGTATTTTATTTTTTTATTTTAAACCATACCCAGCCCTAGTCTGTCTGCGGCTTGCTGCTGAGCTTGAGTGAGTTTATCAGAGCGGTGAGGGTGAACCGAAACATAAAGTTGTACCCGTCAAACAAAAACAATGAGCTGAACACGCTAAAAAAGCTCTGCCGAGCTGAAGGCAGATTCAAGTGATAATTATACTTCCCTTTCACATACATCTTTTGATTCATTGTTAGTATAAAAATATTGATTATAACCGCTATAAAGATTTAGGTCTTCAGTAGGAATGAATTATCTTTGGACTGAGAGAACAGAAAACAAATTGTTGGATTTGGTCTTTTCATGGGATTTAATAATAATAATAATAATAAAAAATACAGAACAGCAGCCTTATGCTTTAAAATAAAAAAAATAAAACATTTTCTTCAAGTCAATTATTTCAGTCAGCAATTATTTATCTAATCAATCATTGTCATTTTTCAAGCAAAAGTGCCGAACCTTCCAGCTTCTTAATGTAAAGAAAGATATTTTACTCCATGTCATATTATTATTATTATTATTATTATTGTAAACTGAATATAATTGGGCTATAGATTGTACATTTGAAGACATCACATGAACAGTTTTTGTTTTATAGACTAAAACAATTTGATTAATCGAGAAAATAATCAGCAGATTAATCTATAATTTAAATAGTTAGTTGCAGCCCTAATGCTGCATCATGTTGATTTTGGTGCATACGTATTGACACTGGTATCAAACATACATACACATATATAAATATATATAAAAGTCAGTACTGGGAAATGTTCAATAGTTTGATAAGAGATCAGTAGAGACCTGCTGGGCCTGGTGTAACTGGAGCCGTTTGCAAAGCGTTTACAGGAAGATTATTGAACGTCACTGCGGATTGTGAACCCGGGCTGACAGACCTAAGCAGCAGCAAAGTGTAGGGTGCTTATTGAGCTGCCATTGACCGAACGCAGCTGAAGCTACACGTATAATGGAGGGCTGATCGATCGCAGCCCATCTAAGAACGGAAGCAGGTATTAGCAGTCTGTTTGACCCTGGATACCGAGTGGTTATAAATACCAGCTTCTCTCTTCCCTAATGCACGTTAAAGCTCGGGGCAGCAGGGCCCAGATGCATGCACACATCTCTCTGTGCGAACACCCACATGGAAATTACAGCGTGGAGCAAAAGACAAACAAAAGTGCAGCTAAATATAAACATGAAAATGTGGTTGTGCTGCTGTGGTTTCGCTTTGATGTGCCGAGTTTATGTCCCAGGCCTCAGTGAAAATGCCACCAGAAAGAAACAGCTCTTAAAACCAGTTATGTCCCATTCAAACAGAATCCAACAAGTGCTGGATTTAAGAACCTATTGATTTGTGATCAAAGAGCCGATCCACTGATGAAAGAACATGAAGGCTTCAGCCACTATTAATATTAGAAATCACTCCAGTGCTCCGATCTCTGCACTGTGTGGCAAATAATTGATTTTTAAATTCTGAAGTTAATTTATTAAAACACTGAAATGTTTAGGGACAAAATACTGCAACTAAGGATTATTTTAAAAGGTCCTATGACATGCTGCTTTTTGGATGCTTTTATATAGACCTTAGTGGTCCCCTAATACTGTATCTGAAGTCTCTTTTATAGACCTTAGTGGTCCCCTAATACTGTATCTGAAGTCTCTTTTATATAGACCTTAGTGGTCCCCTAATACTGTATCTGAAGTCTCTTTTATAGACCTTAGTGGTCCCCTAATACTGTATCTGAAGTCTGTTTTATATAGACCTTAGTGGTCCCCTAATACTGTATCTGAAGTCTCTTTTATAGGCCTTAGTGGTCCCCTAAATACTGTATCTGAAGTCTCTTTTATATAGACCTTAGTGGTCCCCTAATACTGTATCTGAAGTCTCTTTTATATAGACCTTAGTGGTCCCCTAATACTGTATCTGAAGTCTCTTTTATATAGGCCTTAGTGGTCCCCTAATACTGTATCTGAAGTCTCTCTTATATAGGCCTTAGTGGTCCCCTAATACTGTATCTGAAGTCTCTTTTATATAGGCCTTAGTGGTCCCCTAATACTGTATCTGAAGTCTCTTTTATATAGACCTTAGTGGTCCCCTAATACTGTATCTGAAGTCTCTTTCAGAATTACAGCCACTAGAGCCAGTCCCACAATGAGCTTTCCTTAGGATGTGCCATTTCTGTGTCTGTAGCTTTAAATGCTATTGAGGAGGAGAGAGGGGGGGCAAGGTGGAGGGTGGGGGTGTGGCCTTGACCAACTGCCATGCTTCGCTTGTTTGCAAGCCATGATGTCTCTCTCTCTCTCATGGGTGGGCCAAATTCTCTGGGCGGGCAAAGCAGAGAAAGGGGAGGTAACCTTTCCCCTTATGACGTCATAAAGGGAAGATTCCAGATCGGCCCATCTGAGCTTTCATTGTCTCAAAGGCAGAGCAGGATACCCAGGGCTCGGTTTACACCTATCGCCATTTCTAGCCACTGGGGGACCATATGCAGGCTGGGGGACTCATCTTAATGTTAAAAAAAAACCCTCAAAGTGAAATTTTCATGCCATGGGACATTTAAATAAATAGAGTATTCTGCCAATCGTTTTACTCGATTACTCAACAGTGAGAAATGTCCGCCCCAGTTTTACTATTGGTTAGTTTAGTCTAAGATGACGTCTTCAGATGCCTTGTTTTGTCTGAACAACTTTTATTTTGTCAGATAACTATGATATGAAACAGAAAACAGCAGCGAATCCTCACATTTGGAGTAGCTGCAACCAGAGAATGATTCGAGTCGCTGCTTGAAAAATGACTGATCGATTAACCGTTGCAGCGTTTGACATCAAAAGTTGCAGCTCTAAATTTATATTTCTGATGGGTCTATATGGCGTTTCTTTTATATCTTGTCTTAATGCCCTTTTGAAATTTCTGACACATGGCATTTAAAAGTTGCTACATGAAAATGTCTTGTTTTAATTTCTGAATTTAAATCCTCTGAAAAAGTAGAGAAAGAGATACATATTATATCATAATTATCCCGTTTACTTGTATTTTTTACATTAGATGTATTTACTCCTTGTTGTTGTTTGCACTTAATATAATTTGGCATCACAGATGTATTGATTTTGTCATGCCAATAAAGCAAATTGAGAGAGAGAGAGAGAGAGAGAGAGAGAGAGAGAGAGAGAGAGAGAGAGAGAGAGAGAGATGTAGAGAGAGAGAGAGACTGCAGTATAGTCCTGATGGTGGTGCATAGGGAGTGGACTGTGCATACAGAGGCTCATTGACGGGGCAGAGCAGAGGCTCAGTGTGTCCCAGCGTGGCTGCAGTGCCAGGGAGCTCCTTCCACAGAGTTCTGCTGGCAGATACACTGTACAGCCGCTGTTGCGTGGCGGCTGCGTGGCGTTTTCTATGTCTTTGCACACCAGAAACGTGTCCGACGTGGCGCTGCTGCTGCTGCTAGCCTTGTCTGTACACATGTATGTTTCCCAATCGACTGCACTCAAGCAGTAGTATACTTCATGTTAAACATAACTATATACTGATTTGATCACAGCAAAGACAACGTCGGCAGTATTGACGGCAAAATAGGCTACAGAATATTTCGTTCTGTATTGACAGGTGCAATATTTGAAAATTGATAATTATTATAATTTTTTTTTTTTTTTTTTTAAATTACATTTATGTCAAAACCTAGAGACATTCAAACATCAACATGTCATTTATTAATATGTATTCGTGTCAAAATGACAAACATCTTTTCCTATTCTATTTTGCCTGGAAACTCTTCCAACACGCTTGCGTGTCACATGAAAAACAGGCGTCGGCCCTATTTCTAGCATGCACGCGTGTCACGCAAGCAGCGTGCAAGCTCTAACCTGTTATGTTAACATGGGAGCCGAAATAAAAACGGACACGCCACGCAGCTGACTCAAAAAAATTTACTCAAAAGTAAAAGTTTTTTAAAAGTTTTTACTTAAAAGTACTAGTAGAAGAATGTCCCCCTGTGACTGCTATGCTATTATATATTATATCATTAGATTTGTATTACCCATACATAGAGCTGGGTACTGAATTCAACACTTTTTAGCAACGACCGAATTGCCTCCTTAGAATCGAGTATCGACAAATGCCTCGTCATTCAACACCCAATTTCAATACCTAAGGGGTAAATCTCATCAGCGTCACTGAGCCAATCAGCACGCAGCATGCTTCTACCAAGATCTAATAATGTCTGTGATTGGCTGTCTAACGTTACACGTCGTAGAGACGCGCAGGAAAAACTCTACGTTACACAGAGACGTAGTAGGAGCGGAAACATAAATGAAAAGATTCGTGCCGTAATGTTGTCATTTCTTTTTGTTTTATAAATTGGTATCGAAAAAAAAGTATATTTTAGGAACCGGTATCGAAGTCACGGTATCGCTATCAGTACCGGTATTGGGATCGAAGATTTTTCAAAGATACCCAGCCTTTACATGTTTGGTGGTTCTGCATTTTTTTAAAACAAAAAAAAAACATTGTTAATAAACTAAAAAAATAGTTTCTGCTCCAATTGTATAACCTGTTGGGTAGTTTAATCCATAACAAAGCATCATATTTTATAAGCTCTTCCTATGGTTTGTGTGCGACAATCTACAGTTTTCAGAAAACTACGATATTGCCCTCTGAAATGTAGTGGAGTAGAAGTAGTAAGTGGCACCTAATATTTGTACTCAAGTACAGTACTTGAGTAAATGTACTTAGTTATAGTCCACCTCTGCTGTCAGATGGTTTCATCCCTCCACTATGAAGAGAATTTCCAGAGGATATTTGTATTCATTACCACAAGATATTTATCACACAAGAAAAATGTCCCTATATCGATTCAGAAAGATTTACTACTGTGAAACTACCTGTGAAAACTGCGGTACACTATCTTCTGTGGCTCTGAAGGGAACTTTCAAACGTCTGAAAAAATAACCCCAAATGATGTCATGGTGACGTCACAGTGATGTCATCAGGGGGTTCTCTCCGCTCAAGTCTAAAAGAAATTAACAGAAAGTCTGCTTTACAAAATTAAGTTTGAAAGAAATGGCCATTGAGGATACAGGGAGAGTCTAATGAAAGACACTATCTAGTTGCATTATGGGACATGTAGGATCCAGCGTTTTTAAAGACTAAATGTTACGATATCTCGGCCTTTGCTGCACCAATTTGACATTTTGTCGTTTGTTTTTTTTATCCGGCTCTGGCTCCACGTTATGGAAGTGTCACTTTAAAACATGCAGTGTAGATAAGCAGACACTCGCAGACAAGCACGCGAATGGTCATGTGATATGTGTTTTCAGACACAATAATATATAGACAGAGATCATTTCTGATACAGAGCCTTGACCTATTGTTTGGACAGAGATAGTTTTTGTTTCAAAACGGCAAAAAATGTCAAAATAACGCTGTCTGTCTTCGTGATAACCCCCCCCCCCCCCGTGAAAAGTTACACTGACCTATGCAGAAGTGGCTGCTGGGGGATTTGTTTACAGTCAATGACACGTTTTCCTCTGGTGTCGCGTTGCTTTATCTGTCCCACATAACCATGTGGTTTAACTTTGATAAAAGTTTGTTTGTTTGGTAACACTTTACTTCCAGGTATCTACATAAGAGTGAACACATGACACTGTCATGACACATGATCCCTAACCTGTCATGACAAAAAACGACTGACACTTACTAAAAGAAGCGTTATGTCATAAACGTTTATAACTTGTTTATAATGTTTATGACACATTCATGACAGTGTCATGTTACTCTTACCCCGAATTTCCACCAACTGCGGAACGGCTGTGGAGTCAATAGGTTTCCATTAAAGTCAATGTGTGTATTTTCACTGACTGCGGAACGGCTGCGTTCCGGCTGCGTCCCAGCTCCGGCGGTCCGCAGCCCTCCGGAGCAGATACGCAGAGCTTCTATTTTTGGTGGATGCCGGAGAACTCTGCATCAATTCAGCACAGGGCAGACTGTGCGGGACAGGAAGTCGAGCACAGAAGCAAAATAAAACATCTGGTTAATTTTCTAAATAAAATACACCGTGCTCACGGCGGACCATATTTCGCTGCACTAAACCTTGAAAAGGTCATAATGGGCGGAGGCAGGCCTGAAGTCGGAATGGAAACAAACTGTTGTTGGTTTTGTGGTTCTGTTTATAGAAACTACATCCTGTTATATCGCACGATCATACGTGAATTCGCGAGATCTCGTGGCTCCTCGTGACTTCAGCTGTCAGTCATGGGCGCAGCCTTTCCGCAACAAATACGGACCGGGTGGATATTGAAGGACGGCGGAGCACCGAGCCGACACGCAGCGGAGCAGACACACAGCGGAGCCGATCCGCAGCCGTTCCGCGGTTGGTGGAAATCCGCCATTATGTCGTTACTAAATAAGTAAGTAAAGTGTAACCGTTTATTTTGTTTACTGCGACGAGAGAGAGAGAGAGAGAGAGAGAGAGAGAGAGAGAGAGAGAGAGAGAGAGAGAGAGAGACACAGACAGACAGACAGAGACAGACAGACAGAGACAGACAGACAGACAGACTAGTAGATAATAAAAAAGGAGGAAGAAAAATAAGTAAACAGATAGGACTGGAGGTCAAAGTCAGCACAAAGCTTTTTGGTTTGTTCTTCTCAAAGAACACAGCTGCTAACTGTGACATGGCCAAGTGTAGACAAAGAGCAGCTTAAATCAGCTCCAATCACTGAGCGGCGCTGAGAGGATCAAGTGTTGGCCTCGGAGCCAAGTGAGCATGTGCTGCTTTTCTTCTCAGACGGATACCTGTACATGAAGAATGGGAGCTGTGCATTCACCAGCAAACAAATAAAGCAACGTGACACCAGGGGAGAACATAACGTGTCACTGACTGTAAACAAATATCCACCGTGTCCTTTAAACAAATCCCCCAGCAGCCACTTCTGCATAGGTCGGTGTAACTTTTCATGCGTTATTTTGACATTTTCACTTTGGAGTGTTCATCACCACGAGCCTGATGACAAACAAGCAGAGACTCGGGCTACATCCACACTGCTACCTTTTTCATTTTTAAATGCCGTTTTGAAACAAAAACTCTCTCTCTGTCCAAACAATAGGTCAAGGCTCTGTATCAGAAATGATCTCTGTCTATATATTATTGTGTCTGAAAACACATATCACATGACCATTCGCGTGCCTGTCTGCAAGTGTCTGCTTATCTACACTGCATGTTTTAAAGTGAAAATACAGAAAATACTTGAGAAGATCAGAGATGTATTAGCTTGGAGTGACGACGAGGCGGAACTGTTACTGAAAGCTATGTGAGCTACCTAACTGATAAGTCGGACTTTACTGAATAAAAAACGTTGAGCTTCGAGGCTTCGGTGCTTTTCAATAGCAAATATTTGAAGCTTCAGTGGCGGCGGCGGCAGGGGAAACCAACATTTCCGACCACACCTGAAGGCAGCTTTGTTCACAGAAAAAGAGAGAAGGGAAAGAGATGAAGGGACTTTGCTTTGTTGTTGCAGTTAACAGTCACCTGTTGTTACACAAACTCCTGGGCAGTTCAGTGCTCGCGTTTCCTTTTTTTTTTTTTAACCTTCGTAGCGTTAAAAAGTTTTTGTAGGGCGCCCAGATAGCTCACTAACCCTGTCAAAAATAAAGGCCGAAAATGGCCAAAAAATTATCTTTAAAAAGTTTTTGTAGCAGCGACAGAGGACGTGATGTTCCCCGTTACTGGAACGTTACGGGACCCGCACACCGCAATACGGACTGACAAGTCTGATAGCCGCCGGTTAACGTTACGTGACTTTCCACCGCAGGTTGACGTCTGGTTGCTTTTCTCCAAAAGTTGAATCGGACACCAACTTTTTCAAATGAGTGACGCCCGACGCAGTGTTTGTGAATGAATGCTCAGCCCGCCGGTGACCAGCCGCACTGTATTGGCATTATTCACGGCCGTAACATTACTGTCTTTACCTTTATCAAATCGCCTGACAACGACACCAGGCTGCTACAGTATAACCGTACAGACCTCTACAGAACGTCAGACTGCTCGCTTGTAGCGGGCATTTAGCAAGCAGCTTAATCCCTACAAAAAAAACGGCACCGCAAATTTCAGCCTGCAATATTCAAATCGAATACCTACCCATCGAACGAATATTCAAATATTCGGATCCAAGGCACCTAACCCTCACCATAGCCATTGCCTAATCCTAGTGCCTTCCAGGCAGCGCTGCCTAGAAGGTGACGTTGGGGGCTTAAAAACACCAAACACCCTCATTCCCCCTCTCTCTCCCCCCTTTCATTTCTTCAGCTGTCCTGTCAAAAAAAAGTCCTAAAAATGCCCAAAAAAATTATCTTAAAAAATAAAAAATAAATAAATTAAAAAAAAGACTGACATACACCGCTGTTTCCAAATGTCTCCGTTTTAGGGGATAAATAAATTTTGGTTTTGGACGGTTGGTCGGACAAAGAAAGCAAACGGAAAGCTTAATTGTGGATTCTGTCGATTAGTAACAACTTAAATGCTGAACTGTAGAGCTGAAACAATAAGTCCATGTGTCAAAGGTAATTTTGATAACTGATTAATCATTTCAGTGATTGTTCATGTAAAACATCCCCTGGTTCCAGCTCCTGAGTTGTGACTATTTGCTGCTTTTCCAAGTATTTTAGGTTGTTTTTTTTACTTTTAGTTGGACAACGCAAACAATTGGAATTATGGAATTGGAATTATTAGTCAATTTATAGATGACTTTATAACATTTTAATAATCAACGACTTGTTTCAGTCAGTTTTGGCAAACAAATGCTCTGGCTTTGTCTGCAATTTTTTGGACTAAGTGAATAATTGACTAATCAAATGACATAACCGGCACATTAAATTGAGAATAAAAACAATAGACCCCTTTCTCTGGGTCATTGTGATGGGCTTTTCCCACTTTTTTCCCCCCACATTTTATAGACCAAACCATTAATCTGCAGATAAACTGATAATCATTAGTTGTATATACCTAGAGACCTCATCCATTTGACCACATAATGAAGACGCTCACCTGTGGTTTCAGCTCTGGTTATGATCCTTGAAGAGGAGTCCGTCTCTTGTCTCTGTCGCCCAACAACAACACCAAGGAGCTGAAGGAGGAAAAAAAAAAACACAAGCACACGTTTTCATTTTAATAAATTAACTCTCAACCTCCGGCTTTCTCCATCAGGCGAAGAAAACATCAAGCATTCCTGCCAATCCCCTGGGGGTGGTGCAGGGGATATACAGTGTCCCCCCTTTAAAAAAAACAAATATGAAAGACAACTAGGGGTGTGACTCTTCGCTGGTCTCACGATCCAATTAGGATTATCCTGTCAACGATTCAAATCAATATCACTAAGCATCACCTCAATATTATTATACATTACAACACATGGTTTTCAATTACAAATTCAAGCAGTCAGATAGATAGATAGATAGATATATATATAATAAATAAACTGCCCTTTTTATTGTATCTGCTCTTGAAAAAGACACTTCCCGAATGTAGCGGAGTCAGAACACAGCAGACAACAGACAAAAGGCAGAAACAAAAAATAAGCAGGGAGTGGAAAATCAACAAGCAATATATATGGTCTGTCACTGCAACGATGCAGAATCGTCCAGGTCCGCATCCCGATGCAGCGATTCATTTCAACACCCTTAAAAGACAACCCACTCCCCAAAAGAGGTACAAAAAAATAACCGTTCAGGGGGCTCAAAACATGTACGGAAAACAGAAATTGTGTCTACTTGTGCTACATCGGTAGCCTGGAAATCCAGACCCAAATCCGAAAGATTAAGGATCTGGCTACGAGTAATGAAAATGAACTGTGTGATTAAAGAACACAACAGGAGCATGAAAAATAAAGATGTGATTTCTTGTAGCTTTAAACTTTAGAGCTCATGGCTTTAACAAGGCCTCATTCACCAACAGATTTGTTGTCGAGATGTACATGATACCTAAAGAAACTCCACGAATGTTTTGAATATGCAGAAAGTTTTGAAAAATACAGTTCCTTAACTAATTTCCTTTACATAAATAAAGATTTGCACCATGAATTAATGCAGAAAAGGCCCAATTTGTGGCATAAAGATTCAGACGCACAACATTTTATGATGGAGGACCCCGAGACCCCCCAAGTTATAATGTCCCCAATGTTGAAACAAAACCTACGAACTTTCTTCAAATCACACGACAGAAAGCACAAGATGTGTCAGTTTGTCATGAGATCTTGAGAGTTTGATGGCGTGAATTTTGGGAGGGAGTGGGTTAGACCAATGTCACCTCCGTTATGTGGTGGGCAAAGGCTGCAGCTTTCCTTCGATCTGCGAGTGGAAACAGGAAACCGGGGAGGAGAGGAAGACGCTCCATTGCCCTCGGGAGATACCAGCGCTCGGCAGACGCCAGCCATGCCAACACCACCAGCCCCCCCCACCACTTCTTATCTCGCTCCCCTCCTCTCGTCTTCCCTTTCATCTCTGAGTCATTGTAAAGTGTAATGAAAGAAAGATGGATGAATAATTCAGCAAACAGCATTTAAGAACTCTGCTTTTATGTCTTTCTGATAACGCAGGACTTTCCACACTGGGTGCCACACGACGATTTTGTGTTAGGTTTTTCAGCCTAATGTGGGATTCCCCATTAACAGAGTCCCCGGTTAATTATGTTCACTTTCAGTTTCAAACCTAAATGGGACGCTCCGTCTGCTGCAGCGTCTCTTCATTCTGCGTTTTGTCTGACCACTTCAGATATGTTTAGACGCCGAGCTGCAGCATTAACTCTTCCATTTCCAAAAGTAACGCGGCCTGATCCTTTTAGACTTGTCAATCTGAAATGGGATTAGAGCCGTTGAGCATCTGCCCTCTCAATCTGGGTTTTATTAGAGCGAGAGCAGATCATCTGGTCTGGCAGTGCCCTCCTCGGTACGCCTGGTTCTGGGAAAAGAAGCAGACCGTGATCTGTGATCCGTGTCACGAGAGCAAGATCACAAAGACGGCAGATCACAGGGCTCAGAAATCAAAAATAAAGAAAGCACGAGAGACCTCGACGATTGCACATCGCTAGTATTTATTTACCGAGGACAGCCCTTGATTTTTGACGGCTGGACGCTGAGGAAATGATGAAATATTGAGCCAAATTTTCAAAGAGGTTTGGTGGGATGCTGCAGAAGAGGATGCAGCAGATGAGATTCATGGAACGAGGGCAGACAAAAAAAAAAAACTATTTCAAAAGGCGACTCAGCCGAAGCAGAGAGAAGAAATGCACAAAAGCTTCTTAAAATCATGTCAGTCGCACTCTTGGGGATTTGGCACAGGCAAGGCTGTCTCAGGATATGTCAAACAGCACCCTTTCCATCTGCCAATCTGGGCAAGGCGCAGATTGAAGTTCTTGCTGTGTAGGCAAAGTGTGTAGGAGGGAGATGTAAACAATGTGACAAAAGCCTAAATCCTCACATGTTGGAATTAAAGAAGACTGAAAATGTAGGCCAAAGTCGGGTTGTTGTGTAGACACACCATCACCACGCGATTGTCTGCATCATTAATACAGATGCGGATAAATATCAAAGAGGAGGAGGAGGAGGGACATGGGTGAGACAGAATCAGGCTGAGGGAGCTCCCTCGGTGCTGCTTCCTGTCTGATGTTTGGCTATAAGAACCGAGACCAATCGTACACAAGAAATATTTGGGATGAGGAGCGGAGGCGGCGGAGAGGCGGTGGGGGAGGGATGAGATGGAGGAGGGGAAAGGGAGCTCCCTTTCCCAAAAGGCATGAAAGGTTGGATGGGCGCCATGTATGCAATCAAACTGATCGCAGGGATCCTTCTTAAATGTGTGCCAGGCGACCTCCACACCCAGGGAGGAAACGCATCACCGCGGAGCTCCATCTCTCATACAGCACAAACTGGGATTTTAGTTTCGTCAACCAGAAGCCACCACCGCCGCACACATTTGGCAGATTTACGACACATTGTTAGCTGCAACCAAAACAAACCAAAATCATTCTGTGTTGGTTCGGCCAAAATAAAAACCGACGGTGTGTGGTAACGGAGCTCCTAAAATATAAGCTAGGCCACACACACACACACACACACACACACACACACACTTCACGTCAAGTCAGCACCATTAAACCTCACTTACCAAATGTCCCCTCTCTGTCACAGCACTTCACTCTCATACAAGTCAAAATCTGCTTTATTCTGACACAGAAACAACAGGAAAAACACAGCGAGAAGCCCAGGAAACATTATGTCAGCTGTAAAAACTCAATCAGTATTCACATACACACAACCCCCCCCCCCCCCCTCCCATCAAGTACACATTTTGGGTCAGCTCACCTTCTTCCTGCTGCCTTTTCAGTCATCCAGTCAACACATCCACAGCTCTCCTCACAGCAGATCGAAACGTAAGGCACCAGAAGAAGCAGAGAGCGTTAACCTTACATTTCTGTTTTCCGGCTGCGGAGGAGATTATTTTCCTCCCTGGTAAAAGTGCCGTCACCCTGCGAGTGTAGTGAGGAAGCCGGTTTCCTCTGCGCTTCAGCTAGAGAAAGGCCCGTCCTTGGGCATGTGCATTGTGTGTGTGTCTGTGCTGTCTGCAGAGGCTGCCATGTCTCCCATTGTTCCAGGGCGAGTGAGCCTGGCTTCCTACCCCAATAGACCCTGCCTACTACAACAGCTGTGGACCAGCCCCCACCTCTCTGCCGCTCTCTTTCCCCCCCTCCTCCTCCTCCTACAACTCCTGCCTCTCTGCTGCTGCTGCTGCCGCTGCTAAACATTAACCCTGCAGCTGCCGCACCAGGCCCATAAAGAGGTGGAGACGGGGGGTTGTGTGTCAAAAGAGACCCTACTACCATGTAGCGGACAAAGGAACTTAACAGAGAGAGGATATCCGACAGGCGGGCTGAACTGACAGGACTCGTGCAAAGAGCCATTCAGTGCCCTAGAAAGAAAACAGGCTCTGTGCTAAGAGGATTGTGTTTCTCAATCACAGTGGTAATAAGTGTTGGACTGTGAGGCTGCGCGGAGAAACAACAGTCACAGAAAAAATAGGGCTGCAACTAACCATTAGTTCTGTTATGGAGTCTTTGTTTTGTTTTATAAAATGCTAGAAAATAGGGGAAAATGGTGGGCCATGACTTTTTTCTAAAGCCAAAAGATATTCAATTGATTATCACATGTGACAAGTAGACCGAAACCAATATATCGCCCATATTAGATTATTGCGAATCAATGACTGATCGTTATCGGTGTAGATTGGCTGGTTTAAGGACATTCAAAAAGAGTGACAGAGTTTGTCCAGCAGAGGGCACTGACAAGTTGTATTTTTACACTAAAATGTCACAATTAAAAAAAAAAAAAAAAAACGCCCGATGGTGTTTTAAGCCCCCCCAACGTCAACTTCAAGGCAGCGCTGCGACCATCGACTTCAAGGCACCTAACCATTGCCTAATCCTAGTGCCTTCCAGGCAGCGCTGCCTGGAAGACGACGTTGGGGGCATAAAACACCGAACACCTTAAAAAAAAAAAAAACTAATCTAAAGGATCAAGATCCCGACTAGATGTGGCCGGCTTGGGTCAGTGGTAGAGCAGGCGCACATATACTTGACGCAGAGGTCCAGGGTTTCACCACTTTTCAAGCAATAATTCAAAAAATTTGCTGGTTAACGTTTCTCCAATGTGATGGTTTGCTGCTTTTCTTTGTCATATCTAGTGAAACGCTGAATATTTTTGGGTTTTGGACTGTTAGAGCAGGCACCTTTCACTATTTGACATTTTATAGACAAAACGATTAATCGAGAAGTTGAAGTTGGCAGAGTAATTGATAGTGAAAATAACCGTTGGTTGCAGCCCTAGATTTTGACAATTACTTGATTGTTTGGCCTCTAAAATATTGAATAAAACCTCTTTTTAGGAGCAGTCCGAAACCCCAGAACATACTCAATTTACTATCGCATATAAAAGAAGCCTCACATCTGAGAAGCTGGAATGAATATTTAATAATTAATTTATATTTTTTTGCCTGAAAACTTGACTTTAATTAATTGCCGATTATCAACTAACCATTTCAGCTTTGGAAAAATGGCTAAAGTGACTTATTCAGATTGCTTTTTTTGTCCGTCCATTAGTCCAAAACCCAAAGATATTCAGTTCATTAGTTCATCATGTATAACAAACTGAAACTTAGGCCCTAATAATTCATCAACAAAAAAAAAAAAAGCTCTGGAATCATCTCGTCAATCAACCGATGGATTAACCAAATGAGCCGACAGTTAGTGCCAACTCTTGTACAGTAACTCTCTCACATACAGTGAAGACGTTGGTGAATGAATATTACAGCAGCAGCAGCATGTTTCAACTAAACTGTGTCATGTCTAAACTGGTCAGCAGAATGAAGGCTTTCTTCATTGCGAAGGTTTATCAACCTGTGTGACTCATCCGTTCTCCTTGTTAATGAAGCCACATTATCCTCAGACATGCCAGACACGCTAAACCAAGTCTGATGACAAGATGACTCGGCGCCACTGCAAAAACAACAGGAGGAGGAAAAACACCGGTTTCATGGCTTGATTGTGGGAGGATAAAAAGTTATTACCGTAAAAGGTAATAACGGAAGGCAAAACATCCCAACGAGCTAGTCTTTAAAACAAGCAGATCTATATGTACTCATTTCAAAGTTGACCTTTTTTTAATTTGACCCTAATTGAGTCGACAAGAGACCTGACCTGAATGGACTTTGCCTCCCACAACAGACCTCCTATAGTCAGAATCAAGCGCCCCGGGGGGGGGCTCACATGAATGGCAGTTGTTTCAAGCTATTCTCATTCACTTTTGACCAAAACAGTCGAGCCAGTTTGGCGAGTATACCACTTGTCCCAGACTCTCAGCAGAATATCAGATTCAATCTGAAACGCAGTGCTGAAATAACATTTACACAAGTACTATACTTAAGGACCAATTTCAAGGTACTTAGTACTCAGTATTTTCATTTGACGCTACTTCATCCGTGAACTCCACTATATCTCAGAGGCAAACATGATTCGTCACAAAGCTGAAAACAGGGCTGTTTTTCTGACACCATGAAAAGTTTTAAAACTTTTTAGAGATACGTGGTTCTCACAGGACAGCGACGCTACAAACATATGATGATCTTATAGAATATGATGCATGGCTGTAGATTAAACTATCAACAGTATATAAAGGAGTTCAAATGAGCACAACCTGAACCATCTACAGCAGTAAAATACAACATACACATGAATGCAGAAGGAATATTAATCCAGAAACATCAGATAGAAGAGGAACACACTGACAGGGAACACTTCACTGCACAATGATACATACTTTTACTTTTCATACTTTAAGTAGATTTTGCTTATCCGCACTTTTACCTAAGTAAGATTTGGAATGCCGGACTTTTACTTATAGTGGAATGTTTTCACAGTGTGGTATTATTAGTACTTTTACATAAGTAAAATATCTGAATACTTCTCCCACCGCTGGTGAAATGAGAGAAGGGGAGCTATGATGTCAAACAAAAAGAATTAGGGGAAACCCCAAAGACAAAAAAGAAACCGCACCGGTCACCAGGAGTGAGCCACATGAAAGAAAAAAAACAAACAATCACAGGACAGACGCTGAGCTTCACATCAAAAATCACCCAGATCAAAAGAGCTTGTGTCCAGTGAGGATTTAGCCTCTAATTACTGAGCACACATATGGCCGTCCTGGCCGGTCTGTCCTCATCGCCAGACCTCTAATCTGTGTCCACCTAGTGGCTGCAAAACAAGAGACAACCTGCATGTGAACATCACTGCTTCCACAGCTGTGGGTGTTGTCCCCCATCTCTTCCACTGAAAGCATGTTAGGAGGGGATCTTTTATAGGGGTGATCTGAATATTCCAGTATTCGTTCGATGGGTAGGTATTCAATTTGTAGAGGTCTGTATGGTTAGAATGTATAAGCCTGGTGTCGTTTTTTTTAGGTGATTTGATAAAGGTGAAGATAGTATGACTGTTCATAACGCTAATGCTCTAGGGAGGCACCGGCTGGCTGAGCCTTCATTCACACACACGCACATTGCGTCGGGCGTCACTCCTCAAGACAGTTCGGCAAAAAAACGCAGGTCTTTCCGTTTGTTTTGAATGCCTGCAGCAAAACAAAGTTGAGTCTGATTCAACTTTTGGTGAAAAACAATGCTGGACAATCATGTAACCGGAGATCAGACTCGTCTGTCCGTATCGCTGCATGAGAGTCCCGTTAACGTTACTGTAAACGGGAAACATCACTGCAACAAAAAAAGTTTTAAACACTACTGTATGAAGGTAAAAAAACGAAACACAAGCACTGAACTGCCCAGGATTGTGTGTGCAGGCAGGGGTGTCGGACTGGGGGGAAAAAAGGGGACCGAGTACTCAGGGCCCTCATGTGAGGAGGACCCAAAAAGAAGCTAGAATGAATAGCTGTGGATGCGGGGAGGGGCCCTTAGAGAATGGCTTTCTACAGGGCCCAGAATTTTGTGTTACGCCCCTGTGTGCAGGTGACTGTGTCCTGCAACAACAAATCAAAGTCGCTTCAGCTCTCACCTGAAGAGTTCATGTACTTCATCATTTATTCACCAAGTCCATTGCACTTTGCAAATACATCTAGCTTTTGAGACTGTCCTCCCTCGTAAAAAGGACCCCATAAGGACTTTCACCCAGGGGACAGGGGTGGGTGTCCTGTAAACGGAAGAGGTTTTTCTAACTTTACGGAACTTCATCACATTTTGCGTCAGTTAAGTAACGTAACAAATGGACTGATTGTAACCCAAAGCACAAACTTTTTCTAATCTTAACTAAGTAGTTTTTGTGCCTATAACCTAACCAAACTGTGACCGTTACCTTCTCTGGTTAAGGCTACATTTACATTGCTACGTTTTGGTTTCAAATTGAATTAGGGCTGCAACTAACGATTATTTTCATAGTCGATTAATCCGTCGATTATTTTCTCGATTAATCGATTAGTTGTTTGATCTATAAACTGTCAAAACATGGTGAAAAATGTGGATTAGTGTTTCCCAAAGCCCAAGATAATGTCCTCAAATGTCTTGTTTTGTCCACAACTCAGAGATATTCAGTTTACTGTCACAGAGGAGAGAAGAAACTAGAAAATATTCCCATTTAACAAGCTGCAATCAGAGAAATCTTACTTTTCTTTAATAAAAAATGACAAAATGATTAATCGATTATCAAAATAGTTGGCGATTAATTTAAAAGTTGACAACTAATCGATTAATCTTTGCACCTCTAAAATGAATATCTTTTGCTACGTTTACACCTCCCATTCTCCCCTGCTCTGGAGTTTCCGAGCCCCTAAACCGGAGACATTTGGAAACCCGTTTTGGTTTGGAATCGTTGTGTTGCAGTCTCAACGTCTCTTATCGGTCGTGACATCTCAGTCTGAGACTAAGGGGAGGGAGAGAGAGAAAGAGAGAGTGTGTCCTTGAGAACTGTAACACGTATAACTTATGTTGGCATGAAATCGGCATATGTCAGACTGACCTGCCGGTCGCCGGTCATGGCCGAGCACGTGAAAACCGGCCAATTCCGGTCACCGGCCGGTCTATCGGTACATCTCCATTTGCCATGGTATCCACATTATTGGTGATTTATTTATCAAAACTCTCATTGTGTAAATATTTGTAAAAGCACCAATAGTGAACCCTTCAATATCGCCATCAATGCATTTGGTCAAAAATATTGTGATGTGTGAGTTTCTCCATATTGTCCAGCTCCAATCGCTACACCAACTTTTCCACCTCAAAATCTAATTGAAAATGAGCATAACACTCTGGAAACAGAGAGGAATGATTTCAATGTTAATTTAGGCATCTCGGTGTTGTTCTAAGAACAGTCTTCAGTCTTGTTCTCACCAGTGCAGCACAGAAACTATAAACTACTCACGTCACTTGAACGAAGGGCTGTCAGGGGATGGTCATACCTCTGCTGTGTCAGACATGAACGCACACAGACATCTGTATGAGAGGCCGTATAGGAAGTAATTCATACTTCTGTCTTACACACACACACACACACACACAGTCTTGCATATACACCACTATACTGATACACACACACACACACACACACACACACACACACACACTCTATTATAATCCTTTTACATGTATGTATGAGAGAGTATAGTCGTGTATGTGAGAGAGTATAGTAGTGTGTGAGAGAGAGTATAGTAGTGTGTGAGAGAGAGTATAGTAGTGTATGTGAGAGAGTATATAGTTGCATATGTGAGAATGTAGTTGTTTATGCGAGAGAATATAGTAGTGTATGTGAGAGAGAATAGTAGTGTGTGTGTGTGTGTGTGTGTGTGTGAGAGAGAGTTTGATTGAAACGGAAGGGAGTTTGATTACTCAGCTCCTGATTGGTTGACAAAGAAGAAGCGGTATTTGACGGTCAAAATCAACTAGTCATTATACTAGTTTGGCTGAAGTGGTGCTGTAATGGACAGAGAGGCTAACTGAAGCTGTGGGTCTTCTAAATAATATTTTAGGAAATGGTGAGCTATTGTCAATGATGTCTCGACAATTAAATCAAGTCCAACAGAGCTCTGATTCGGAGATGCGGCGATTATTCAGGGATGGAACTGCAAATCCAGTCAGACCTGGCTGCAGCGTTAGCGCTACTACTTCTAGCTAGCTCAATGGAACATGGAGTACCCCGTTAACAGACGAGACAGCATTTCGGTGGATCGTCGTCGAAATCCAGGAAGAGGTAAGTTGATTAAAAAATAGCCAAGGACCCTTTTTTATTAAACTTCATACTATCTGTAGTATCCCCCCAAATTCATGTTAGCATGGTTGTGACGTTAGCGCCGCTAGCTAGTTGTCTATGGTTGCTACCCACATACAACACGGGCTAGCCATTTTCCATTGAAAACGCTGCAATATCTCCACTAGCTAGTGCTAGTTAATATGATCAAGCAAGTTTGAGCAAGCTGTGTGAAATAATTTCAGAAATCAGGTTTCAGAATTAAATCTGCTGTTACATGAGAGAGGACACAGTATCTGTCAAGTCCTTTGATTAACCACAGTATATGATATTTTACTGTACAAATACATTTGACTAGGAGAAAAAGATAGCAGCAGCAGTTATGGAAATATATTGGTAGTTATAGTATCCATTGCGGCGCTCCTGTTATTCAATTTCAAACACATTGTAATTTGCTATTCAATGCGCAGCTTATTACAGTGTAGTTCTGCATTTATTGGATTTCGCCTATCTTTGGGTAAGAAGACATCATAGTAGGCCGTTAGATAGCTATCTTAGATTTAAGATAGCGTTAAATGAGAAAGCTCTAGCATCGGCTGGCTAGCTAGCTGAGTTGCAATCATCTGACTGGGTGACGATGTTT
This sequence comes from Sander vitreus, assembly GCF_031162955.1. Taxonomy (NCBI): domain Eukaryota; kingdom Metazoa; phylum Chordata; class Actinopteri; order Perciformes; family Percidae; genus Sander; species Sander vitreus. The sequence continues at coordinate 29,327,054 of NC_135861.1, read as the reverse complement.
AGCCTGTGTGTGTCTTTGAGTACCATGAAAAGCGCTATATAAATAAAATGTATTATTAATAATATTAAAAAGTGCAATCCACATGTTTACATACATGTATTACAGTGAATAATAATCTAAATACTACTAAGTAAGTAACTGATTAGTTTCTGACTTTCATATGAATGTTTCCACCAGGCTTGGTCAGTGCTCAATATACTACTGTGACTGAAGTAGTTAAATAAAAGACGTCGCATGCATCACCTAATTTCATCATCACATCCAGGCCTGGCCTCCAGGAAAGAACAGTTTGTTTAATATATCTAATCGTGTGTTGTTCATACTATACAATGATTATTACAGACCAATCTGGCCAATGCTGGGTGTCTAAGGACGTTGAAACGCATAGAAGACAAAGATCTCTTGGTGGAGGATATCATCATGTTTCAGGTGGTTCATCAAAACCTCCATTTTTGTAGCAAACATAATAAATCCTTCTAAAAGTGTTCATATTTTTGTTACACAGCCAATGTTCCCGGGTCTGGTGGACCCACCACATTATTAGGCTTTTAAATCAATACAGCCATAACAATTTATGTAAAATGTTGTGACTTTGTGTGGGAATAGCAGGTGCAGAAAGACAACATCGTTTCATAGCACCTACACTCAGACACGCACATATACAAACAGACGCAGAGACAAACACACACAGAGACACACACACACACACACACACACAGCAGGCCCAATTAGGAGGAGGACACAGTTAAGTTTCATAGCACCTACAATTATTACACTGTAATAATTACACTCAGGTCCAGTAGACCCAAACACCTCATATGTAATAGTTATGTGTGTGTGTGTGTGTGTGTGTGTGTGTGTGTGTGTGTGTGTGTGTGGGGGGGGGGTGTACCGTGTGCAGTCATTGAAAATAAGTTATTTTTTATGTTCTTCACAGAAAATGAGCCAAGGCCAGTGAGTTTGAGTTAGAAGAAATAATAAATACCATAATTTGTCTTTTAGCAAACGTTGAAAACGGGTCCCACAGACCCAAACACCTAACACAAGGGTTAAGAATAATTAAAGATTTCAACATATATTTTTAAAAGCCAGTGTACAACCTTACAAACACTCCGAATAAAGGCTTGCATGTATCATATTAAATCACTTAAAGAACATCACGTTTTAGATAGTTGTCAATGACAAGGACAAAGTCATCCCTTTCATGTGCTGTGTGATAATTTATCCAATTTGAAAACAGATATTTGTATCTTCTCATGATACATTTTTACAGATTCAGGGAGGGGATGAAGACCCTTGGTGTTGGCCTCTGCGCAACCTGGAGCACGAGCCCGTGTAAAATGATAGAAATTAAGGTCCCGTCGGGAGCAAGAGAAAAATTGTCCGAGTAGAACCATTGAGCTCAGAAATTAATCTATCCAAAATGACCGTCATGTCCCAAATTGTCAGTTTCCCCTCACAATTCTCTGAACACACAGCACCAGTGAAAAAGATAGCAATGTTTTCCTTATTACCATTTACTTCCACAAACAAAAACTGACCTCGAAAAAGAAACTAAATAAGATAAGAACACATTTTTTTCGTCCAACAAGGTTGTTTTTGTCAAAGTTTCTGCTGCTTGATTTAAATGTTCCTTGTTCCTCCGAGTTGGTGCTAGCTGTACTTTCAAAGCAGCAAGCCCACCGGGTAATGATCATTTAAAATGGCCCCTTTAGCCAATGAGGAAGTGAGAATTTAATTAAGTCTTCCTGATTGATCAAACCAACTTCCTTTTCAACTATACTCTCTCACACACACACCACTATACTTTCTCTCTCACACACTACTATACCTCACATACACTACTATACTCACACACACACACACACACACACACACACACACACACACACACACACTACTATACTCTCTCACATACATGACTATAACCTCTCATACATACATGTAAAAGGATTATAATAGTGTGTGTGTGTGTATGTGAGTATAGTGGTGTATATGCAAGATTATGATAACTGTGTGTAAGACAGAAGTATGAATTACTTCCTATACGGCCTCTCAGACATCTGTATGGCATGAATGGGACATTGAGGGACTAGCTTCCCTTCTAAGAGGGTCAAAGGCTGAACATGACCTGAATGAGAGCCGGTCACATGGTCCCCTGGAGCTAACGCAAGGGAATGAGGATAACTCCCAACATAAAAGGGCCTATTGTCACCTCCCTCTGCCATCCACTTTCCCCTCAAGTGAAGATCTTCACCAACTCAAAAACTCAACGGTAATGTGGACATAAAGAGAGTCATGAGGCAATAAAACGTGTGCCTTGATGGAGGGAAACTTGCCTGGAAACTAAGTGGAAAGAACTGTGACGGATTTTAAATTCAATGCAAACAGCATGTAAAGCAGGACGTCACACCTCTGTTTTAAACCCACGCAGCTCCTCCTGTCCTGATTACATAAGGAGGACAACAGGGAATCCTTCAACCCCCCAAAAAAACAAAAGAACAATATCATCCAAACAGTAAAAAGATTGGAGCTGGAACGATTCGTCCATTAACGGACTGGAAATGGACTGCCAACGATATCTCTTTTGCTCCAAATTCTCTGGTTCCGGCTTCTAAATTTAAAAATATTTGATGCTTTTCTATTTCATAAATGATCGTAAACCGAATATCTTTGGAACCGACGGTTGGACAACAAGCGGTTTCAATAACAATGGTCACATTGGGCTCTGGGAAATTATAATGGGCAATTTCAAAAGCGGAAACACTTACATGATGAATTGATTTGATAGTCGATCAACGGAAGAATAATCAGCAACCATTTTGATATTCAATTAATCCTTTATATAATTTTTCAAGCAAAGAAATACCGAAATGTTACCAAGGCAGAGCTTCTCAATTCAAGCTTTTCTTTTGTGGTAAATATTTCATTTAATATATCTGGATTCTGGACTATTGCTTGGACAAAACAGGCGACGTGAAGACTTCACCATGTGCTCTGTGACATTTCTTTCCGCCCCGTTATATGACATTTTATAACAACTGGCAAATTAACTGATAATGACAATAATGGTTAGTTGCAGGCAGGCCTTGTAAAGATACAGAAAGCAAGGATCCGTTAGCAGATGGTCCACCGCTACATGTTTGTGGTCAGATGGTGGCTGAAGCGAGGGAACTGTCAGGGAAGCGCTGAATTAGAGCTGTAAATCAGACCGAAGGGGTACAAACCTCCATTGAGGGGCCGACAGTTTAACGGGCAGTGATGGCCACAGCTCCATGGGAGGATGGAGAGCTAATCCACCAACACTCAGGCCTGGGTTTTAAGCCGGTGCTATAAACACCCCGGTGGTGTCGGTGAAGGCCTCTTGTGTTAATTTGCATGAAGCCGCGGCTCAGTCGGCCCTCATTAGGAAGGCAGGAGTTGAGGCCGGTGAGCCATCAACAGGGACATAGCTATTTGTGCAACGGACGCAAAGCCAGGAGAAATTACCAGGGATAGGCCGATTATCGGCCCTGGACGATTATCAGGCTGTTTGCAGATTATCTGTATCTGCGTATTATTATTATAATTAAAAAGTGGTCTAACTTTGGCTCGGCTCCAGCTCGGTGTCTGTCCCTCTGCTTCGGTTTCCCTCACCACTGAGTCTGACTTAATGTCCCGCCCACAACACTACTGGGTACTATGTTGAAAGTTTCTCATTTATTAAATCATTGCTTAAAGCATTTAAACAAGGTTTTGTGTTGGAGTTTGTATCGGTCTTGAAAAACCAGTAATCGGTCAACCCCTAGAAATTACCTTCACGTGTAGAGCTGAAGCGATATGTCGATTAATAGATCGAGGAGAAATTGAATTGTAAATTAATATTTACCAGATATCTTGATATCATGCTGAACGTCTTTGGGCTTTTACATTTAAATTGAAAATAGAACTTTATTTATCCTGAGGGAGATTGTTGTGCAGCGGTTGCAGAACAAAACAAAAAAAAAAAGAGGAGGAAAGAGTGCAAATATGAACTATCAATAAAAAGGCGCAATTCCAAAATATACACAATGCCAAAATTATATAGGTAACTGGCATAATGCCTGTACGTATGTACAATATTAAATCTGAAGTACAGGTAAGCAAACACACTGAAAATGATACATGTTTTCACTATTTTCTGATTAACAGAATGATTGAGAAAATAAATCAGATGAATCCATAATCATTAGCCTTATTCACAACTTTAGAGCCAACATTTCTTTTATCACACACACACACAGTCTTTTACCCCCGTTTCTTTTACCCCCCCCGCCAGAGCTGCCGCGGCCTTTGATAAATCCCTCACATGTGAAAAGATTCAAAGGATGCTCTCCAGTTCATTTCTGCAAGCATAAAAGCCCAGTAATGAAAGCCATTTGTCGCGGCCTCTATTAAAGGCAGGTTTTATACCACTGTAACTACTCCGGAGAGAGGCGGCGTCCCCTTGCCGACTACGAGCTGCGTAACCAGACTGACATTTTATCCAGCTGCACACAACATTTCCATGTGTTTCAGCAAACGTCTTGTAATACCTCGCTTCCTCAGCGAGTCACATTCGCGCCAGACTACTGAACCCGGACATACCTGGGAAATATGTGGCGGTCTGAACAAGACACGCTGGTGAGGAGGCAAGACAAGTTAATCCAGGTCACAGGCAGCCATCACGTCCATCCAGTAGAGATATCACAAGCACACTGTAAATCTAAAACTACCACCAGGAATCTTTTGGGCTTAACTCAAGTTTTCTGGTATCATGAGGCCGACTCATTTTTAATCACCATGGTAACCTGGGTAGATCACCACGTTGCTGGATCCAAACGTGTCAAAACTTGCTAGGGGTGGGAGAAGAAAACCTTATGTATTTTTTTTGCAATGATATTTAAAAAAAAATCAATTTTTTTTCTTCTAGAATCTATATTTTTTATTTTATCGTTTTTACCAATGATTCACCTAAATACGTTCCGTTTATACGGTAGCGCCGACGGCGACCACATCATCTCTGTTTCCAGCAAAACAGAGCCAAAGCAGAAAATCCATGTTATGTACTTCTTTACAAAAATAAATGACAAAACAATACGTTTTTAGAAATGCCTCGTGATACATTGTCTCTAGAAATGTATTATTCAACTTTTGTTCGACAATCGCAACACTCCCAATACTATCGAATCGCAATACTTCTAGAATCGCAATATATAAAATGGAATATACAAATGGAATCGGCAGCCGTGTATGGTGAAAGAATCGAATCGGGGACAAAAGCATATCGTCCCAGCCCTAGCGACTACTGACCAATCAGCTCACTGATAAAATGGACCAGGACCCATAAACATGCAATATGTATGGAGAGATGTCAGAGCGAAGGGGCTGCCTAAAACAGGATGGGGCCCCGAGCTATTGGAGGTAGCGATGCCTTGCTCAAGGGCACCTCGGCAGTGCCCAGGAGGCGAACTGGCTACCATTACTTGGTCCATGTGGGGAAACGAACCGTGACCCTCCAGTTCCCAAGCCAAGTCCCCACGGACTGAGCTACTGCCGCCCCAATACAGTAATAAAGAGCTGCAGGGATAGAAACAGCGGAACCATGTAACCACTCTGTGTTTAAAACAGAGATATTACATTTTTTTGTTTAGTAGTAAATAACATTTCTTTTATTCCTGAGTCCTGACAGGATTCCCGTTTCCTGACTCGATAATAAAAGAAACATTCATCTCGTTTTCAATTTGTGCATTAAAAAAAAAATCCCGAAGGAAACAGAAAATACAAATAAGACTCGAAGGTGAAAAAGTTGCTAAGTCTATGGAAGCAAAAATAGAGAACAAATTATGACGTACGTTAAGCTTGTGACTTAAACATCACTCAAGCTTCCACTGAAGAGACAAAAATAACACAAACTAGAAGGGCAAACAGGGATTAGAACTGAAAATGAAAAAAAAATTTCATTTCAATGTGTCTTTAAGTAAAAGTAGCAATACCACAGTGTAGAGATACTCTGTTACAAGTAAAAGTCCTACATTCAAAATTGTACTTAAAGTACAAAAGTAACGTACTCATTGTGTAGAACGGCCCATTTCAGAATAATATAAAAGATGGAGCTTATTTTAATTGCGATGTATATTGCTGGGTAGCTTGTGAATTTCACCCCAGCGATCAATAATATTTTATCTTAATCTACTATATTACATCAAAGTACTTGTCGTTTATTATTTGTATCATTATTCTGAATCTGCAAAGTAACTAAAAAAGGTATCAAATAAATGCAGTTAGTGGAGTAAAAAAGTACAATACCTCCCTCTGAAATGTAGTGGAGTAGACATAAAGTAGCAGAAAATGGAAATACTCAATACTTCAGTACAGTACTTGAGTTAATGCACTTAGTTACTTTCCACCGCTGAGTACTCCAGTCATGAGCAGGATTAGTAAGCCCAGTTTTCACAAACACCTGAAGCTAGGTGAGCTACCGAGAGCTTCACGTTGAACATCTATGACACGGCCAACGACGACACCAGATAAAAGAAGGTAACATCTGGCCACATCTGGCCACCAGCCGCAGCGGCTCAAACTCAACCAGGAGTCGGGCACACTCCTCATCCACATCCTTTTCCCAAGGTCTGGCCAAGAGGAAGACCTATTTATGGTAAAGAATCAAAGATAACATGGGAGGGTTATATATGGAGATCCTTATTTAAGCCTCCAAACAATCTGCTCTCCATTACGCCGACAAACACGACCTCCCTGGGAAGAGTGCTGGTGTTTTTTTTTTTTTCAAGGCATATAGGTTTGAGTCTTGAAACAGGAAGCTCATGAGAATTTTAGAACACTGAAGCAGCAGCAACTCACTAAAGCACCTTGTGGGAGAGGGTTTAGGGATTGAAGGGGTGGGGGGGGGGAGCAGAAAGCTCCTCAATAACAACTTTATTTTAAGACAAACGGAAATAAACTGCAGGGGTGCACAAAGGAACAGTGTTAGGATACAAGACAGCCTGAACATAGACAAAAACCTCCCACTGTCGCCATTATCCTTCATCTACACAGTCTTAAATCCAAGTTATCACGCGTCATAAATCTGAGTGTGGAATCTAACAGATTGTTTCGTTATAAGAACTGAATAAAACGATGGCCGTTTAAATCCTTTTTTTTTTTTTTTGGGCCAAACAGGACGCGGTGGGGACCCCGGTTGGTTTGCTTGAATTGATTAAAGCTACATTCCTCGTCATATTTTCTTTGGCCAGACCGATGAATTGAATGTTTGTTGCAGCTGCAGCGGCTAAAGCAGGGTTTTTTGCCAACTTCAATGTTTGCATGACCACAGATTCCTCTGTAGGGTGGATTTTGAGTGTGAGCTCTCTGCTCTCGTACACTATTGGGATTCCAACGGGCGCATTGAATCACGCACATTTCAGACACAGCAGGCAGCCACGCATGCAGTTTATGTGAATATGGAGAACACAAGGCCGACGCTTTGAGTTGTTCCGACTTCCTCTTCTGCTGATGCATACTAATAATCACACGCAGGCTCGAGCTGAGGCGGCGGGGGCTAAAAAGAGACAATGCAGGAAGAGAATATTCCTTTGATCTAAATATCTGCATTGTGTAAACAGTCACGATGATGATGATGATGCTGCAGAGCTCCCTCCCGTTGTGAGCTCTGTTGTATCGCGCCGACTCTACGGGGGGGTAATTAATGACTATGATGCGATGTGACTGCAGACTGCAGAAAAGCCTTTTGGTGTATAACCGTGGTAACTACAGTACCTGCATGCATACATGCATCAGATAGCGGGGTGATAACACTGATAGCTGATAAGGAGAGGTCTCAGCAGAGCTCCAGTCTAGCCACATCTTCAAAGCATGGTCGTTTCTGTAGGGGGGGGGGGAGATACTGAAGAGATAGGCCGACTGCAGGAGGCTCTGACCTGTCTGCGCACCCCTACCACACTTCAAACCGACTAAAATTATTGTCCCGTTGCTCTTTCCTCCCTGTAAAAGTGCTGAACGTTGACCAAATAAAGTGATATTTCACAGATGGACTGGCCGTGACAGTCTGGAAGGTCTTTGGCTCCATAAAACCCACATTTTTGACTCAAGATGCCCGACTCAGTATCAACAGTAACAACGGATGCTGCTACGTGGAGATGAAACTATTAGTTTAGTATCTGATCAACAGACTCAAACTATTTTGGTAATCGAATATTATAGTTTTTGCCATTTTTCAAGCAAATATAGTGGGGGAAAATGTTTAAGTGTTGTGTTCTGATTCCAGGTTCGCCAATATAAGACTTTGATGCTATTCTGCGCTTTATATCATTGTGAACACACACACATACACACACACACACACACACACACACACACACACACACACACACACACAGGCTGTCGATCGATTAAAAATTTAATCTAATTAATTACATACTCTGTGATTAATTAATCAAAATTAATCGTATACATAATTAACGGTGCCTGAACTGATACTTTTTAAGAAAGTAAAAAAAAAAAAAAAGAAAAAAAAGAGGGTACTAAACAACACCTTGTTTATTGCTAAGGCCATATGGTCAAAATGAAATGATTTAATAATAATAATAATAATAATAATAATAATAATAATAATAATAATAATGTATAACAATAACTTATTTCACTAATAAATTGCTGTTGAATGACAAAAACAACAACCAGATAGGAAAAGGACATTTACAATAACTTCAAATGCACCAGGACGCTGTAGTTTACCAGTTTCATTGAACGCACCGGCTGTGTTGTTTCTCCGACAGCAGCTGCAGATTGTTACATCCCGGTGTTGAATCCTCTACAGTAAAACACAGTCACACTTTACACCGTTTAGCGTTAGCTGTCAGCATTTTAACCGTGTTTAATCCAGCTATTAGCTAGCTGAAGGCTAACGTTAGCTGCTGTTGAGTATAGTGTTAACTAGCGTCACGTGCAGCGGGGTTTGTGTTTCCTGTAACGTCTGTTTCAGAGCAGCAGAGAGAAGCGCAGACATATCAGTGGCACCAGATTTTCGTCTGTATGCAAACATCAAAATAATTTTATTTATATTTATATATATATATATATATATATATATAGTTTAAAAGCGTAACTCTCGCCAAAATGCAACCTAGTGTCTTTTTGTGAATGTACCCGAGTCAAACTTTTGTTTAAAAGCATATTCAGGACGGAAGCGTCACTTTTAAGATGTACCGTATTTTCGTTTTTCGGTCAAATGGCCTTTTGAATGGGAGTGCTAGGGGCACTTTTATGCTAGCCTCAAAATAGCTATTTTTAAAACACTAAGAAGGCTCGACACAACATGAGACTTTGCTCCAAGTATGACCAGGGGCTCTACACATGAACTCCAGCATTGACAACATTGTTTGTGTACCCAGAGTTTACTAAAAAGAGAGGTTTTGAGCAACTCGCTGTAGCTGTTGAAAATAGTCGAGGGAGGAGAGTAAAGATGGAAAGCTCCTAAAGCTTAGTTCCATATAAATGCACGGATAATTCGTTGTTTTGTCGTTAGTGAAACACAATATTAACCTTGTAGTTGAAAATGGAGCCTCATAAGAATGACATTTCCTCCTATGGAGTCCGTTCATTCACATTCGGAGATCGCCTATTTTGGACTGGGAAAATGGCGGATAGCTAACTGCTAACGCGAGTTGCCCAAAACCTTTTTTAGTAAACTCTGTGTACACAAACAATGTTGTCAATGCTTTCGTTAAGGTGTAGAGCCCCTGGTCATACTTGGAGCAAAGTTTCATGTTGTGTCGAGCCTTCTTAGTGTTTTAAAAATAGCTATTTTGAGGCTAGCATAAAAGTGCCCCTAGCACTCCCATTCAAAAGGCCATTTGACCGAAAAACGAAAATACGGTACATCTTAAAAGTGGCGCTTCCGTCCTGAATATGCTTTTAAACCAAAGTTTGACTCAGGTACATTCACAAAAAGACCCTGGGTTGCATTTTGGCCATAGTTACGCTTTAAGGACTGTAGGCTCTGGGAACTCTGACGGCCATTTTCTTCTGTATTTTTTGACTAGACTAAACCATTAATCAATGCTGTGTGCTGCTACGTAACTCAAGATTATTTTCATTATCGGTTATTCTGTTGATTATTAAAATCGCCTAATGACAGAGAATAGGGAAAAGGAGCCCAATCTGATGTCTTGAAATGTCTTATTTTGTCCAACCAACAGTCTAAAACCAAAACATATTTATTTAGTTTAAAATGGATATAAAAACAGAAAAAGCTGCAAATTCTCACATTTCAGAAGCTAGAACTACAGAATGTGTTGCTTTATAAATGCCTATTATCAAAATAATTTTGTTTATCAACTAATTGAAATAGTTTTGCTCCAAATGGCTTGAAAAGCAGCAAACTGTCACACCTGAGGACTTTTTTTTGGAGACAATTAATCAATCATCAAAGCAGTTGTTAATTCTCTGACGATCAGCTATGATTAGTTGGCCAATTGTCTCAGCTTATTCGTTACTTAGAGGCAGTTTGTAGTAAACATCTGCTTCCTGAATTGACAGAGCTGAAAAAGAATTTGCTTCCTCGTTGTGTTATTATAGAAACCCACGCAACTTCGAGGCAAGGCCCGCCCTTCAATAGCATTCACACACTGCTATTGGCCAGGCGTCCATGCTTACGCAAGGCAACGTAACCCAATTTGTTCAGGTCATATCTCCTGACCAATCGGTACTGGAGGTCAATGTCTAACCCCAACTAATCGGGCTGCTTCGTAGGGCGGGATTAGCCTAGAAGTTACGTGGGATCCATAATAAACGCTTCCTCATTCCATTTCCTCTGGGTCTCTTCTTGTTGGTAGATACCTGCCTGCTCTGATCCAATTGTAGAATTATTACCAAGTAAACAACTTATCGTTTCAACTGTATCATGTTCTGCGGTGGACTGCAACGCCTATTAAATAACTTCATACCCATAACCAGTAAACAGAACCAACAGCCAAATTAAACACTTACTCCATGCCACGTTTCCCCCCCCTCTATAATAAAGTCGGAACGCCGTCTGTGGCTGCAACAAGATGTGGGACACAAAGGCGTGCAGAACATCTGTGAACAATTAGAGGCGAACAGAGCGAGCAAGCACTTATGCTGCCCATTACACTTGAACAAGTCACCGGCTCGGCTCTTCATGATGTAATGCGGCGCGGCTTGGATACGCAATCTCAAAGTTGCGCTGGGACCGATGCCTCTCACAAAAACTTCAATCAAGCTCCAACATGGAGCACACGGGCCGTAAATGTAATCCGGCGAGCGCAGAGTGGAACCACATTTCTCCGCAGCTCTGAGGTCATTCCTCAGGATGAGATGTTCACAGCGCCGGTCGGTCCTCGTGTTCTTGACCAAACATTGGTCCAAATGTGACACGTTCATTCTTAAATCCTCCCCAGCCTCCAAAGCTCAAGTATTTCAGCCACATGCATCAGCTTAAAAAAAAGAAGAAAGCCTGCCTCATATTATGTGTTTTGCTGATTCTTTTTACTTGGATGTTTAACCTGCACTGTGCAGGAGGATGTTTGATGCTAGAAGACGGGTTTCAAATTCATCTGCTGAAGGAGGAAAGTCCACCTTAAATCAGAGTTTAACGCGTGTACAGTACGAGACGATTTTGGGACATTAGCACTAGTTTGGAAGCCAAGGCTGTATGCAACTGACACAGATGTGCTGTGGAAACTTGAAGCCTCCAGTGCACAGACACTGAGAATGGGCTTCTAAGTGGGTAGAAGTAGGAGACATCTTGAGTACCGCAATTAGAAATATTTGGTTATTTACAATGTGTTAACCACCGACTTTACACAAAGTTTGTTTACAGGTCTTGGGAAGTATGAGTACATATGTGAAAAAAAAAAAAAAGTCTTATAAAAGGCTTGCTCAGCGGCTCCATTTGCCTCAAATTGCCTTAAGTGATGTCACTTGAGTCAGCGTCGGTTGGGACTGAAGACTACAAGTTTGAAAATGAATATAATCTGAGAGGTGTAGAGTTAGAAAGGAGTGAGTTTACCAGACCTCTGTAGCCCGATGGCCATCTCTGCTGCAGGCTACGTTAGCCGCTAAGTAACCGAGCCCGACACAGTTTAAATCTCGTTTTTTCTCATACTAATGACACATGTACGTTTGTTTGTGTGGAAAGCCCGCTTTTATTAAGCAACTGTAGGAAGGCATTCAGAAATGTCAACAGATGAGCGCATCAGCGCACACGGGGAAACAAGCATACGTTAACACAGGCGCGCACCTACATAAGAAGCTGTTTTACATTTAAAATGTTCAATGCCTTATCGCGCTGATGTGACCGAACCCGAACATCATTTCTAAAATATTTGTCCGAACCCGACCCGTCGGGTACCGTCGGGCTCGGGTCGGGTATCCATCCTCTAGTCTGGAGGGGAAGATCAAACTACTATCTAACTGACTTCACATAATACTAAAAAGGACAATCGAATCCCCTCCTCTCAAACATTTTCATTTTTCAGGAAACAAGTCCATCACTTTGTTCCAATCATGGGGTCACCGTTTCTTTGGGTCCCTGTGCCATGAACTCTACAAGGCTTTTTTTTACATGACATACGGTACTTGTCTGCAATTGCCAAGAACAACCAACATGCAACATTACATCAACAGACAATTTGGAAAAGGCACGAGGGGTACGTCGTTTCTGCAAACACTAAAAAGATTCATCGAGCCTTTCATAGCAGATCTTCAGTGAAAGTGAAATGCTTTACAGCCTGAATGCGGCCATCTCTGTGCTAATGCAAAGGGTTCAAAACAATCCTTCCATTCTCATTTCTACTGACTTAAAGTTTGGTCTTTGTTCAGAAGAGAACAGCATGAGTGTACTATATATATATATATATATATATATATATATATATATATATATATATATATATATATATATATATATATATATATATATATATATATATAAATAAAACTGGCTTTAAACCAGATCATTAAGCACGGCTGTTTTTCCCCTTCAAAAGGACTCTGTTATAGCTAAACAGCATTATTTGAGATGTTTTGAATCTTAATCCAATCCAAATAGGCCATAGAACTTATTAAGATTACTGGCGTGTGTTTTAACGGCCAATAAAATCCTTCACAATGTGAAAACAAACGAGAAACAATCCACTCCTCGTGACTAGAATGCCATTCAGAAAATGCGGAGGGTATCACATTTACTGAAAAGCAGCATTGTTAAAGTATGATCCAATAACACGTATTCACTGCCAATACTGCTCCAAATAAGTTTCTGTACTGGCCAACATGGGCACCAATCCAGTCCATTACTTTAAGGGGAGTACCCCTATTAAAGCTGAAAACTGAAAAAAAGTCTTAGACAGACAGACAGATAGATAGATGTCTGTCTATCTATCTATCGTGTAAAAATCCAACTATGTAATGTTGACTCTTATCTGCCAACATATACACAGATACTAATATCTGCAATAATCCAATAATGCAGATTACCTCCAGACATGCTTTAAGATATATAAAAAGCTCTAATTTTGTGTTTTTTCACACAAAAAATGTAATAACCTAACTATTCATTTCCTAAATTATAATTTTTCTCCCTCATTAAGAAAACCTACGAATATGTAAAAACAATGTCCTTTCACAAAACGTGTCTCATTTTACTGAAAGTAAAGTTTATGTGCTGAAAGTTGCGTATTTAGAATCACGATCAGCTCCCAAACTAGTTGAGATGTCACAAAATCTTGCTCATACATGCACTTCCTTTGAAAACAACCTTCTACAAACTCTGCAACAAACATCATTCTGCACAGTGAAGCTCAAACATCCGTGTTGCAAAAATAAGCACATTTGACTGGAGGGGGACTTTAAACCAGCTGGTAAAAAATAAACTGACATGCTTGCAGACTAGTGATGGAGTGTTATAAGGTCAATTGTGATTCATGTTTTATCTCCCTTAAAAAAATGATTCGAACTTCACAGGACCAGGGTGGTTGATCCTCCACTACATCCCTGCTCCAGACATGTTCACACCTTAATTCATTCATTATTTCTGTGATTTAATCCTGATGGCTGTGGAGTATCACTGTCCTCCAGTCACGGCAAGGATGTTTGACACACGGGGATTTATTTCCATCATAAAAATGCTTTGTTTTTGCATCATTGTAAGAAGAAACATAAAAAAAAAATGTAGTTAGGACTCAGATTTCAGTTCCTTTTCCATGTTCCCCTTTCAGGTTTCAACCCTTAAAACGAGGCTGCGACATGGCTGTATATTTAAGCTAGCATGTTTATGCAGTTGAACAAAAACCTACTTCGGCAAAAAAAAAAAAAAAAATGACATTTTTTTTTCTTGGGACAGGCCCTCCAAAAAAACCCCCAAAAAACAACCAAAACCTGCACCGAAATGAGTCCCCTTCGACTCGGTAACACCGTTACGCCCTTGCGTTTCTCCCACAAACTGCCAAAAAACGTTGTAAAACACCGGGGCGTTTCACGTTATAGAAAGATAGCCCCATATTTTTAGCTTTACGCCCGTTCAGCCCTTCACTTTCCCGGTGCTGTTATATCAATGAAAAGCATGCCAAAAGCCTCTGTCGGTATTCCAGCAAATCTCCCGACGAGGCGAACACGAAACGACATTTTCCTGGCTTTTAAAAACTCACCTCATTTGGTTGGAAACTGTCGAAGACGACGCTGCTCCATTCTTAATAAATGACAGAAATATACTATCTTTTTCTTTAAAATATATCTTATCTTGTGCTCATTTTTGCAGCGTCCTTTCCCTGCAGCAGCAGCCGCTTTCTTCTCTCTGCCTCGGCGTTTAGTGTTTTGGGTTGAGGAAAAGTGATGTCATTGTATGAAATTGCATTACCCGCCCCAATTTTCTTTTTTCTTTTTTTTAAGAGGCTGTCCCCATGCTGCCAAACATAACTTCAACATATACTTTGAAACAGCTGGATGTATGTGTTTTTTTTAGTGCCTTCAAATATTCTCTCCACACTGTAAAAGACCATATGGAGATTATTACATTCAACAAAAGTACTCATAAAATCGTTTATTTGTGGATGAAAGATGTCCTTTTATTCAACAGACAAACTAATTAGGTACAATTTTAAGGCAATTTAACCCAGAAAAAAACTAAATAAATACACCCACGACAAATGGGCTGTAAAGGTTATTCTGACCTCAACATCAGTCTTTGTGGAAGTGAAACATGTTCTTTGTGATGATGCTGCAGAGGTTCTTCATCTGGGAGCATCAATTGCAGCAGAGTTAATGTCTTGGAGTGAATGGTCAGTGGCATCTTTTTCTTCACCTCCTGCAACCTCTGACATCATCTAGATGGAAGAACAGCAAGTTAGAAGGACAGTAGTACAGCCACTGCTCTGTTGTTTTGGCTAAAACATTATTTGTGTTCATTTTATGGCTGAAATCCCTACTTATTTGTGTCAACATACAGTACAAGAATGTGGAGACACAACACAAATGATTGCTTTCTTTATTGACTTGCTTCAGTGGCTTGTTTTTGCTACAAAGTTTGTTCACGCTGTGCGATTGTTGGGCGATGGTTGAGAGAAATCTTTTAGCCATTCATTCAAAAACAGTGGTCCTAGATCACATTGTGAGTAGAGTCCACTGACTTTGAAGACAATAGTTCCCATCTACTGTACCTGTTTCAATTTCCAATTCACCCATACAAATACATGTATTTAATAGCAAATGAATCCATGAAACAGAATTGTTACACAGTGGTGCTCATAAGTTTATGAACCCATGCTAAAGTTGACTAAAAAGAGGAATAAAAAAAAATCATCTTTTGGAAATTGATCCTGATGCCTTAATTAAAAAAATGAGGAAAATTCCAACCTTTAAGGACACCAGTTTTCTTTGTGAATGAATAATGTATCATAAATAAATAAATGTTCTTCCTTAAAATACAGGGGGCATAAGTATACACACCCCTATGTTAAATTCCCATAGAGGCAGGCAGACTTTGATTTTTAAAGGCCAGTTATTTCATGGATCCAGGATACCCTCATCACATCCCCTTCACCATACCCAGAGATTGACATGGGGTACTTTCCATAAAATCATCTCTTAGCCAGCTATTAGGCTAACTGAAATAAAACCATGCCAATCTCTAGGTATGGTGAAGGGTATGTGATGATGTGGGGGGGGGGCTATTTGAATTCCAAAGGCCACAGAACTTTATCAGGATGCATAGTACCCTGGATCCATGAAATAACTGGCCTTTAAAAATAAAAATCTGCCTGCCTCTATGGGAATTTAACATAGGGGTGTGTATACTTATGCCCCCTGTATTTTAAGGAAGAACATTTATTTATTTATGATACATTATTCATTCACAAAGAAAACTGGTGTCCTTAAAGGTTGGAATTTTCCTCATTTTTTTAATTAAGGCATTAAGATCAATTTCCAAAAGATGATTTTTTTTTTTATTCCTCTTTTTAGTCAACTTCAACATGGGTTCATAAACTTAAGAGCACCACTGTATCATCATTTCTACATTTGTTCCCACCATCCTAATATTCACTATTCAATAGAAGAAATGATGAAAAGGTGCATACATTTTAATTTTTACAGTCAGTTACCGGCTATGGTAGACTTACGCACAATTTGCATTTGTTTATATATTTGCCTTCTAATTGTATTTTATATTTTCTATGCAAATCATCACTCTTTTTTAATTACCTTTTGGCTGGACTGTAAGTTACCAGCTGTGTTAGCCTTATACACACAGTCTGCATTTGTATTTGTTCATATAATTTATCTTCAATTTGTATTTTATATTTTCCACACCCACCATTATTCATGTTTGTACTTTATAATCACCTTACATTTGCACTACCTCCATTAGTAAATACTCTATTATCGTTGCAGCTCTCTGTAGTAGTTCTGGTGGCTGGACTATAACTTCACCGCTGTGTTTCTATTCTTTATTACCCAACAGGACGCTTTAATTCCCAGTAAGACTAGTTGTCTTTCACACACTTAATCATTTATTTTATTTCCCAGGGGAGGTGACAGTACTACCTACTTTGTTTTGAGCAGTGGTAGAAGAAGTATTTAGATCCTTTACTTAAGTAAACCACACTGTAAAAAATACTCCATTACAAGAAAAAGTCCTGCATTGAACATGTTAATTAAGTAAAAGTATATAAGTATCATCAGGAAAAGTACTTGGAGTATTAAAAGTAAAAGTACTTAATGCAGAAAAATCCTCCCATTTTAGAAACTGGAAACGATCCAAACGGTTCTGTGTTTAATGGTCTAGTCCAGTGATCTGGAGGGGGGGGCCGCCAAATTATTGTTTGATACTTTTTTTGAACGTTTTTTCCCCCAAAAACATTACAATATGTCTGGAAAAAAAATATACATTAGCATGAATCAAACATATCCATAAAACACAACAGCCTCAAACAACAGCGTGTTTTGTGTGCGAAAATCTTAATGTGTAAAGTAACTAAAGCTGTCAGATGAATGTAGTGGAGTAAAAAGTACAATATTTCTCTCTGAAATGTAGCAGAGTAGAAGTAGAAAGTGGTGTGAAAAGAAAAGACTCAAGTAAAGTACCTCAACATTTGTACTTAAGTACAGTACTTGAGTAAATGTACTCAGTTACATTCCACCACTGGTTTTGAGGATGCACTACAGCCAAATCTGTTTTAGTTGTCTGGCTACATTTTTATAAAACAGTGACGCAAGCAGAGAGAGGTCATTAAATAGGTTCCTGATTTTTTCCAAATCTGTCTTAAAAAAAACAGTCAGGTGTGATATAAACATTGGAAGAGATACTAACACAAGGAGAGACTTTTGTACTAGAAAGACTGCGTTTGGGGAAATATCAATTTGATCTCCTCATTAACTTCAGATATTAATAGCACGTTAAGAAAGAATCTCTTACCAGCCAGTTGGACCTAAAGGAATTATTGTAATAAAAAAGTTCCAATGTACATTTGGACATGGGAGTGTTGAACCTATCCTTTGAAGGGTAATTTGTTTTTGTTTTTTCCCCCAACCTGGACCCTATTTTCTCATGGATTTGTTTATAAGGGACTATGTGAACAAAATCTTTAAAAATGGTCCAGTATTGAGCGAGAACGCTGTAACCGCGAACCGGACTGCAATGTAACCCTATAGGGCAAATGTGCGTTGACCATTTCTGTCCACTAAAAGTGCTGTTTGTTTTTTGTCACAGACGGGCTCAGATTTTGTGATTTTTCAGTGTCGGACAACATTATGGAAAGGATCCCTACAGAGGTCGACCTTTTTGTTAATGTTGTCAGACACTTAGAACAATAATCTGAGCCTGTCAGTGGTAAAACGAGCACTTTTTGTGGCCCAATAACTTTCCGGCTGCAGCGGTCTTGCTTAATACTGGACCAGAGTCATCACTTAAGACCCAAAAAAAAAAAAAAAAAAAGTTAGCCTTTAAGTTGCATCTATATTTTCCTTATTCACATCATAGCGCTACAGTCAACCATCGCACACATCTTAAAATTGACATCGTACTGACACAGATTGTGACCAAGATTTTATTAGACCCATACATTACATACAACGAAATTGTAAGTGTATGGGCGCCATCATTCATTAAGAATCAAGATATTCGAGATGCCCCTGACTGAGAGTTAACCTGGTCGTGCATGATGGCATCCACATCTCTTTCCGAGAGCTCGTGTTCCGAGGCATCCAGGTCGACCTGGTCTGGGTCTTCTCCAGTCAGGATGTCCATCGGGGCCTCAGCGATGGCTCTGATGGTCTGGTCCTCCAGGGCCAGGGCCGTGTCAAACTGTAGGGGGGACGGAGGACCCTGCATACCATCCCCTTCCACATCCAGGTCCTGTATAACAGGATGAAATCTAAATCTTAACATAAAACTTTTAAAAGTTGTATGTATATTTGTGTCATTTGGAGCATCCTTGCTTCGGAATAATCAAAGTCGACGTGGTAATGCAAACAGCTTCAGCTGTTGCTGCTCTGTGCTGTATGTGGGAGAAGCTTCCAGTTTTTTGACCGAGCTTGTAACCCAGCCTGAGTTTATGCCCAATTGTGTGTTTATCGTACAATACTGAAAACGGCAAATGACAAACATTTGTGTAATAAATATGAACTTTTGATCATCTACAAGCTGGACACTTATTGGAGTCGGCTCACAACTAAATCGCAGAGGCTTGTTAAGAGATGCACCGAAAAACAAGGTCATTTGCTTCATCTAAAAACATGCCAATAGAAGTATTTCAAGGGTGCTTTTAAACCTGTAGTTTGATTCATTTGGGCCAGATCAAGCGAAAGTGATACGGGTTCGCCTTTTATAGTTCTGCCAGTTCGCGTTCACACAGTCTCTTTTAAAAAAAAGAAAAAAGAAAGCGCTTAAGTCATATTGACTGACAGACAATGGACAGTTTTTGTGACCGTTGTCCGGCATAAATCAGCGCTGCAGTCTTGCGTTACCATGATTACTAAACCACATTGCATAAATATACAGATAGATCACTCTTGACAATTTACAATCATTTGAAGAATTATGAATTTAATAGTAGTTTAGCTTTCAAATTCATTCAGAGATCAGGTTGTTTTAGTTCGTACAAGAGTTGGGGTGTTTTCAAACCTGCGTTTAGTCCGGTTGAATCAGACTGGTACAAAAAACATTGCATTCTTGTTATTTGATGAAGATAGGACCATCTTCGGGACCCTTTTTCTGTGTTAACTTTCTAGCTCCCACCCCAGACACGAGTGGAGTGAACAATCTCACCCTAAAAACGGCAGCAATCCCGTCTAACGAGAAGTGTGGAACATTACATTTTTAATACAGTGCATATACATCAGAGGACCACGGTAGGGGATCATCATTTCTACATACATCGCTGAACTCTAGGGGAAGGCTCTCTGTGGGCTGAAGCTCTGCCGCACTCAGATACATGTCTCTGCTTGCAGTGGTGATCTGCTCCTGTGGTGGAGGTTCCTGCTCGGGCTGGTACATGGGGGGCGGCAGGGTGAGGTGCAGCGGGCAGCGAGGATCGTCAGACTGACCCATATGCACGGTGCGTTCACATGGGACATCTTTCAGGCCTGGACACATTTTGAAAAGCACCTGATTGCCGTCCTGGAAGATGTCTGAGTGTCCGGTTGTCAAGGACAATGGACACACAATGTCTACACAAACGCACAAAAATGGCAACATAACAGAATCAACGGATAAAGAAAACTGCTCCCATCTTAAAAAGTAAAAACCAAAGTCTGACCTGTGGACATTGTGATTGATGGCAAACTTTAGCCTCCAAAGTTAGTATAATTGGCATTACTGCAAGTACTACAATTACTCTTGTGAAAATAATCTTGTTGTAATGATTTCTTAACATAAGGCTACTTACTGTGAAGTTGCAATGGGCTTGACTGTATTAAATGATATGCCCGAGTGATTTTGTAGTTAGAAGTTTTGCGATTTAGTCTGAGCATTAATATTTTGGAGGGTTTGTACAGCTTACAATACAACACTGGTGTCAGGAGTGTTTAATCACCGTCCAACTAAAATGGCAATTGGAACACAAAGTTATGTACTTCCAGTAAAACCATTTTGCTGTTAGCCGATACAGATAAAACTACAAATTTAAATTAGAGATGCTCCGATACCAGTACCGGCTCCGATATTGCCTAAAACGCTGGTATCGGGAAGTACTGGAGTTTATACACCGATCCGATACCATTTAATAAAGCCCGAAAGAAAATCTACGTTAAAAAAGTAGTTTGTTGTTTATCCGTTATAACTGATTGTCAAACTGCAGAATAAAAGAAGGTTCTGGGGCGTTCATTGTTGTTTAACCTGAGCCAGACTGACAAAGATAAGATAGTAGTATACAGCTGTTAAAACATAAAATATATGACACACTGGTATCGGATCGTTTCTCGGATACGCAAGTTCAGGTATCGGAATCGGGAAGCAAAAAATGGTATCGGACCATCTCTAGTTTAAATCCTGTTGAAAAACATGGATAGCACGAGACTATCCCCAATGATTTGATGTTTAACTGGAGGCAGGGTGTGAAGATATTTTGTTCCTTCCAACTGAAAAGATTAGCCCCTTTGTTACTCTGGGAAAAATCAACAGACCACAGGAAGGAGTTTTATGTAGGCACCATTTGAAACCAACAGCTACTGCAAGCTGCTGGTCTTGATCAGGGCCGAGGTGAAGATGGCTAAATGAGCAGAAAAACCTCCGTTTGTTCATTTAAAAAGACATGTTTAAATGTAAACGTCTTCATTCAATTAATATAGGTAAATGCATCTGTGGTTCCTTATATGTAAACGGTCCACACAATTGTGGTCAAACATGCTTTTTAAAAACAATTGAGGATACGTGAGACACAGTGCCTGGTCATAGGCATGCAGGGGTTGGTACATCGAGTTCCCTCCACAAAGGAGATGCACTTCTCATGCACCGTTCTTGTGTGTGGCTGCAACAGAGGAAAGAAGTGTTAGGTGAGGTCCAAACAGAACCTAAACAGCATTTCCTCTAGAACTATAATCATCCTTAAAAACATTAATCATTCCTTTAATGCCATAAACTTGTCAGAGGAAAAAAGCCTATAAAAAGTGAATTGAAATTCCATTCTGCTGCACTCAAATATGTTGAGCATAATCTCAAACCCCAAAGTATGTATTATCTGCCCAATTCACAGTAGTAATCAACATAATTGAGGACACTACTGCGCTGCTACATTTAAAGCATACAAAGTCTGCCCACATATGAAAAATCTCCCTTCTAGCAGTATCTAGCCATGCAGATAGGTTTGGAGATATCAGCTTCAGAAATGCATGCCTTCACCGCAATACAGTGGAAGGGAATAGCATAGTTTGTAGTTCCCACAGATTTTTGAAAAATAAAATCATTTCTCCCCACAGAGTCTTAGCGAATATGGTTAATACAGAGGGCAGTGTTAGACAAACAGCAAGTTTGGGGGCCAAACGGCCCCTGGCAGAGCCAAACTTTTCCCTTTCATAGTTTACGTTAAAACTTGGCAAAGGATTTTCATCTCTAGTCTGGTAGTGCGACACAAGAAATTGATGACTATGTTAGCCACTATGGGGGAAAATGACATGCTACTGCATACCATCCTAAAACAGTTCTATAAATCAATTTATTCTTAAATACCATTATTTCAACGCGACATCATGACTTTGCGTAAACATACATGGCCACTTTCTTAAGCCAAAGTGGCGTGTTATCTGTACGCATTTTGAGCTATCCGCGTGTATGTCTACGCTGTATACAGCGGACGTAAACATACACGCCACTTGGCGTGTTATCGCGAAAAGAAAGCGACGGTTGAGGTTAGGAAACGTCACACGCGGGTTGGGTTTAGGAAAAGAAGAACCGGTTGGGTTAAGGAAAATAACGACAACGGGGTTGGATTTATTAAAGAAGAAAGCGACGATTGAGTTTAGGAAACGTGACACGATCTCCGGTCTCCTGGGTGAAAGTCCTGGATTTTTCGCCCTTTCTTACTACTCGCTACGGTGTGAATTGACACACAATCGCACGGTAACGTAAGTCAATTCAGGCCAAACGGCATTTATAAACACGCTAAAGAAGAGTATGCGTCTTGATAACACGCCGATAATGGCATACAAATTGGCGTGTCACACAAACGCCATTTCATGAGATCAGTCTGATTATTTTTAAAAAGATAAAAACACAACATAACACGTAAGCCTGCGTTTCCACCACGCCTGTAAATGAACAATGCTGGAAAAAACTGGCTCATGATTGAGCCAAACTGCTGACCCCTGTGCTGTCAGTTTTCATAGAGACTACTGCATTTCTTCAGAAGTATTGTTGTTCCAGTGAAAACAGCTCAAAGCAATGTCTTTGGATCATCCAAAGAACTTGGGAAATTGTTTCTGGGGAAGACAAACTGCTCTACAGTTTAAAAGCACAAACATAATTCCCTTCACACATTCCCCTGGGATGGCCACAAATGTTTCAGACTTTGATTTCTTGAAACCTGAACAGAAACTAGAAACCATTTCCATGGCTACATACCACTAGGAGAAAAGGAGCGTTCTATGTGATTTAGTGAACGGAGCCTTTAACATTAGTTGATTAATAAAGTTATACAAGTCTCAAACGCTGAATAGTTTTACTACTTTCTACTGTGATGGGGGGTCACACCTGAGGAGCTCCGTCTGTCACAGCCTGCCTCCTCTCCCTAAGCTGCCGGTGCAGCAGGGCTTCCACACCGTACCGACGACGGTATCGGCGCAGAGCTTTGAGCTTCTTCAGGTTCTCCCTCTCCTTCATGGACAGACCTTCAGGCCCTGTCAGCAGACTGCTCCCTGAGAGCATCATAAACACATACAGATAACGCTCAGGGCTGTGAGTGCATAAACATGAGAGGGCGTGGAAGGATTTCCAACAGGTGGAACGAAGCAAAACATGTGTACTTACTAACCCATTAGTTATATATTTACCTAGAGTTTCGTGCTCCACTTTGCGGTTGTGCAGGTATCGGCGCTTTTTCTCCTTAAGCAGGTGCTGCAGGCGTTTGAACTGGTCAATGTAGAGGGATTGGAGCCGGATGAGTTTTTCTCGAGTGATGAGTGCCACCTCCTCTGCTGTGTACACCCCTGCATGCCTGCGATTTACAAAAGAAACTATGTCACTGTAATGTTACATGGAAAAGGATGATGTCACAGCTGTACTTCTCAAACTAGCTCCATCCCATGTGACTACACAATCTTGGACTGAGGCCACATTAAGACATTTTACAATATAAAAATTATAAACAGTATGTGCTATATGCAGTTAAGCGTTTTTGCCATTAGTATAAAAAAAAAAACATGCATAGTTTTATATACAAACAGGAATTAGTATGTGTGCCTTTCAATAACATTGTAATTTTATAAAGCCACTGCTAACTAAACCTCAGAGGAAAAAATAAATAAAAAAAAAATAAAAAATGTTTTCCCAAAGATTTTATACTTTTGTTTTCCAAGATCTTCCTGCAGTTGTTATTTTTGCATTTTGTGTGCAATCACATTCTGAGACTATAAATTCCGTTTTTTTTTTAAGTTTGTATGCTGACTTTTGACCACTTACAATAGCCGCTTTCCGACCAAGTAGTTACAGGAACGTAGTTCTAGGAAAAGTCCACTTCTA
Organism: Sander vitreus; assembly: GCF_031162955.1. Classification (NCBI taxonomy): domain Eukaryota; kingdom Metazoa; phylum Chordata; class Actinopteri; order Perciformes; family Percidae; genus Sander; species Sander vitreus. The sequence continues at coordinate 29,302,855 of NC_135861.1, read as the reverse complement.
AACAGATCTACTAACTACTCTCCCCCAAAACGTTTTTTTTACCATTTGCATTCGCACTGGCGAAGTGGCCATAGGGACTATAGGAGGGGTAAGGGAGTGACGCAAGCACGGCAACGGTCTTTATAGCATAAAATTAGAAAACAAATACACAAAAAAAGTATGAACTAAATACTAAATCTAATGTGTATATAGCATATTTGTCATTATTTTAAACAAGTCTCCCGAAGAGAAATCTCTCTCTCCCTCCCGCGGACGTGTGTGCGACTGTGTGTGACGGCCGGCGAGCCACAGGACACGCTTGTGGAGTTTAACTCCGAAAAGACATTTAACCACAGGTTCCCGTTAATCTCATGATGGACACGTGTTGTGATATTTAAACAAACGAACCGTAAACGGCAAAATAAAAGCCTCTTATTTACGAGAGCGGTCTGAGAGACCTCCAGCTCACCGCGAGGTGTCTGAGCATGACTGGCCGAGCGACGTGCTAGCGGCCGGGGCAGGAGCCTGCTGGCTGTCACCTCAATTCATGGAGCTTCTCAACTCCGAAAACTTTGAAGCAAATTGTAAATTCAGCATCAATTTCCGCAAGACTGCCTATATTCGAAATCTAAACAGTTCAGTTCTCGCCTAAAACGTTGTCAGAACTGAAATTAGTGATGAATAAGATGACGAAAATTGTTAAAATTGTCCCGTTGTTGGTCTGTCTGTACCGGAAACCCGACCCTCATTGACCTAGGTTCATATGCTGAAAAGGGAAAAGAGAAAAGACCGTGGCCCTGAAGTAGGAGCTGAAAGAGTTACAGGAACTGCGGCCAGAGGGACTTAAAAATCCCCAAATTGGTCCAGTCGGAACACCAGAAAAAAAAAGGGTTCTAGGAATTTTATGTTCCAGTGAATACAGCTATCTAAAATCCCTGCAGTCAGAAAGCGGCTATTTTGTCACCTTTCCAGTGTTAACACACTACATACTCAAAACCTGATCAGAATTAGTTTGTACAATGAATTGAGTCACAGCTTTTGCTTAAGGCAGTACATTAATGTCTAATGGCAAAATAAGAGTCAAACAACGACCTAATCCAATAACATGACAATGCGAGTTTAGATTAAAAATTAAAGATATGGACGGATAATTCAGCTTACTTCAGAGGATCCTCGTGATCGCTGTCAACGCTGTCTGCCTCACTGTCAGGGTCTCCTCTCCATGTCTGGTCTAGTACCAAGGGACCCTGCTCCTCCTCACTCAGACTGTCCTCATCTGTCCAGAGAAAGTTAAAAGTTATAATCATATTCCCACATATTAACATAAACTGCAAGAGAAATGACACACCATAATACAGACGAAAAGTCAATGCACTGGAGATAAACTTGTGTCTACAATTTAGAAACAAGACCATTTACCTAGAATCCGGCTAGCTTCAGAGCGTCCTCCGTCAATGCTGTGCATCTCTGCGCGGTTGTATCCACTTAGCTGTGACAACAGTGACTCTGGGGACGGACCAGAAGATGCCTTTCTCATCTGAGCTCGGAGGGCCATGGCATTTCTGCGAGCATGCTCTGCACAGAACGTCACTCTAAAGAACAAACAGTCATCGGAGAAGCGTTGTCAGAAAGGTGCTTGGATAGGTTATTAGGGGCCTAGTTTTTCCTGTCTTCCATACTGAGACTTACAGTTCATAATAAAGCTGACGTCTAACTTGTTTATAACTTGTTAAAAAGCTTATTCAATTGTGACTTTCCACCCACCCATCTTTTCTTTCGACTTTTGGTGCGGCATTGGGGCAGCGCTTCCCATTCTTGGCAGAGACGTAACTGCACTGCTTGTATGGAGCATTCTTATCTTCCAAAATGTGTTTGATGCAGTACTCCAGGCCGTCCAGGCGAGGCTGAGAGCACGGTCGCTGGGTAAAGGAGCAGGCCAGGGGCTCCTGAGGACGAGGTGTCTGGGTCACCCGGTTCCGACTTGAAGGCAAAACGTGGATTCGTATCCTGTTCATCGCAAGTCTGCAAAATAGTTAGTTGGAACAATTTGTATGTTAATTGATTAAAATCAATTGACAGACTAATAATCCAGTTATCCATTTTGGTAGTGGGTTAATAATTTGCTTAAGTTTAAGAACAAATAGCAACCACTCTTGACAGTTAAATGAATATCTTTCAGTTATTCAGGTGTGGACAAAAAGACTGACAATACCAGACATATTTTGTCATTTTATAGACAAAAAGACTAATCGAGACCTGAAATATGAAAGCTAGAGCTGCACTTACTACCAGAGATGAAAGGCATAGTCGGTATGACAGTAAATGAAATCATCAATTAGGAGTTCCACTAAGTGCCACAGGTTGTCACTCTGCTGCTGCATAGATATCACGAGTCAGTAGGCGTTTGATTAAGGTAGATGCCATTAGCCCCTATGTGTCATTAGTCAACAATGCTATTTGCACTCAGTTTAGTTGCTTAAACCTAACCATGTAGTTGTGTTGCCTTAACCCAACTGCAAAATAAATTAGTCAGCCAGTCAGTCTAACCTCCTAGGCGGAAGTAATTAAATAAAAAAGAAAGAAAGAGAGAGCTCAACAAAAATCATTAAACCTACAGCTGACCTGTGGTGACACCCATAGTTTATGGCGAATTGAGGCAGCGTCTTTCAACTGCCGCCGATTGCCACTGTCCTGACACCTGCCCAAGGCTTGCCACTGCAGTGCCGCTCGCTTGCCAATGTCCTGACACACGCTTGCCATTCACTGCCAGTATCAGTAATCGCACTCGCAGTCTCTCGTCGTTTTTCATATTAAAGCTGGTTTCACATCGCCGCGCGGCAACCACCACTGCCTACATGCAAACAACAAAATGCGTTTTTAAAAGCGGGTCCTGCCGCCCGACGGTTACCCCCAGAAGTTTAGCACAGTCAGCTACTTACGTAGGCGGCAAGCGCTTCATACGCCGTGATCAAAACCGCGTCCCCTCTGCCGCCTTCTGTTAATTGAAATGACTGGAGACAGCGAGTTACCGCGCGGCAGAGGCGGTGGCGGGTCAGGTGGCTTCTCAAAAACCGCACAGTAACTTCATTACAAGTAAATACATATCCTTAACATTTAAAACTGTCATAAACACCAAACAAGTAAAACTTAAGTACTAACGTAAAGAATAAAATGTTTATTTAAAATCTAGCATAAGTAACGTTACATTCTGTCTTTAACCAGTCTAACGTATAACCCAGCCGCCACACCGAGCTTTAGCCCGCCTCTCTTTACTGCGTCACTTTTCAGTTATGGCGTCGCCATCTTTGTCTAGCAGTTGCTAACACTAGCTTATCGCTACTTTTAAAAATGTGCGGCGAAGACCGAGTTTTGCTGACCGACGTAAACAGATGGTCGTCTTTTTTGATATCATCGAAATGCCTCGGTGCCCGAAGATGAACACAAACGCATTTTGGGTTTACAATTGCTTACCTTCCTCGCAGCGATCCGACTGGGTTTAGCTTCCGAAACACACTACGTCGGTTTTCTCTTCTTGCATTAACCACTGCAGAAACAAGCTGACCCGCCCACTTAGCGTTCTGATTGGTCAAAATCTCTAGGTATTTCATTGGCCCACTAGCTATTTCATTGGCCCACAAGCTGCCAATCAAACTGGCTTCAACAGTAGACATCTTTTCCACCCTCAACACTGCAGCAGTGAAATTCTATAAAGGTCCCTATATGTAAAAAATAAAAAATGTAATGCAAGCGGTTTCTTAAAATATTTATTGACTTTAATTGAGAATAAAGCAACCACATTATATCAAAAAGAACAGTGTTCACATATGTTTAACTAAAAACAAATAAAATCCCAAAACATTTCATTTCCAGACCTGAGTGTCACTAAAAACACCAAGACGTGAAGAAAAAAAAAAAACATGAAACTTATTGTAGCTATGTAATTTTGCATTGTTAGGTTGCATGAGTGTCTTCCATTATTCTGACATGTGATTTATTTTTGAAATACGTGTCCTTTTTTATGACTTTCCTCACAGCATAAAGTTAATACTTAAATTGGAAGATGTGTGCATCTCCAATAAGATCATTTTCAAAAATGGAAATATCTATTTTAATAGTCTAACCATTAGACATGTAACACTTTTGTCATTTGCATTGTAGGCAAACCTACTGAGATAAATATTCAGTGCATTTACTGTTTCCCTGTTAACAACCAAAAGTTAACAGTCTGCCACCTGAGCAAAGAGCGGCGCTCTTTCCAGCTCATCTTCCACATAATCAAGGGAACAAAAATATTTTACAACAGCCGATGATTTGTTGTACTGCATTACTGTGAAATGCCTAAAACAAACGAGTTTTTGGATCACAAACGGATCAAACACAGCAGTAATACTATACGATCAAAACCACATGAGCTTAGTATGAATTAAATCTACAAATGACACCCAATTTTCTCGCCAACAAGTGGCACCCCTTCCACTATATTTTACACAAATTAATCACTCATTTAATTAAGAGAGTATTGTACTTTATACTCATGACTCTTTAGTGGATGTATGCCGATAACCTGCTTGCCTGTATGATTTACACAACTAAAGAACACATGCAAACATTTCTGATGAATCATGGCGTGTGGGTGGACTATAAACAATCTGAAGCTGAATTTTTGAAGGTATGACGTCAAAAGTCAGCTTTTACATGATTAAAATCAGACCAGCATGAGATGACAGACGTACACCGGTGGCTTACACATTTTTCAACCATCCCCAAAAAGGGAAATGCAGAAATGAAAGACGATCGTTGAAGACGGACAGACGGCATTTGATTCGACTTTGATATAGTGTATTGTGAATACTTTTTTTATTGTAGATTGTGCTCAATATGGTCGCCACAAAGTGAGCTTCCCCCCCCCCCCGCTCCCGGCAGTTTCAGGGCACTGCTGATGCCAACACAACAAATATTGTCCATCCATATATTCTGCCTATTTCTTTTCTTGGCGTTTAGCTGTCATTACCATAAAAAAAGACTTTGCCCTCCAGAGGAAACTGATGAACAAGTGGCAAATTACATGACTTTAAAAAGTCCCATTTCTTCTCTAGAGGGATTTGGTTTTTTTTTGTTGGCAATTCCTTCATTTTGACCATGTAGATATGTTTGAACTCTTTGAACCCTTTGAATAGATGTATATCCTTGGTATGAACTTTGTCCATTAGTGTAATCATTTGAGAACTGAATATGAATATTTTACAACCATTTAAAACAATGACTGCAACACTCAAAATCTAAAGAAAGAAAGAAAAAAAAGAAAAATCAAAAAAAATCAAAAAAGTACAAGCTTACTTAATTTACAACTTTTTTTTTTTGTTGTTGTTGCAATTTTTCATAACAAAATGTAAAAAATAGTTCATGTTTGTTTTAAACATTTTACAGTCTTTGTACAAGTTCATCAAATAATGAAGGAAATACATTTGATAAATACCAGGGGTGGGCTCACTCACCTATTTTCTTTTAGGTTATGGCTGTTTAAAAATATAAAAAAAAGGAGGAAAATATTTAAAAAGAAAAAATTAAGACAAAAATATTGAAAAGATGGCTTTAGAGACATGCACTCTCAAACTAGCCTATACAGTCTTGATGAAGAAATATCCCTCTGCCAAAAAAAGAACAGAGAGGGGGAACCTTAAAAAAGGTAGAAAACGGGACTATGTTTTTTTCTTTTTTTTTCTCTTTTTCAAAAGCATTCAATTAATAAATAACATACTATAAAAACATTAAAAAAAAAAAAAAAATCGGTTATTAGACCTAAAAAGGTATGCGATGATGCTCATGATTTCAAGACGATTTCCAAAACAGCGATGCTAAAATTAACAAGTCCCATCATCACATTTCATTTGAGTAAAACAGAAGAGCAAAAGATATTATCTACACTTTCCTGTATTTTTTTCCTTTTCTTTCCCCCCCCCCCTCACATTTTTGCAAGCTTTTAAAGCCTCTCATTATTGCCCCACAAATGTAAAAAGAAAAAAGGTTGCAAACTCATTTATCTCACCAGTACATTTCATTGCTGTCACGCTGAAGCCTGTAAAAAATAGTTGGGCTAGTTTTAAAAAATACAACAACATTATACAATACTTTATGTAACAAGATGAATGTCCGGGATGTCAAGTACAACGTGTATAATATGTCTCCTGATGACGATCCTATTTGGGTAACGGCGGCAGCGGGGGAGGCGGTTCTGAAGGAAGGGGCGGGGGCCTGGGGTTGTTCCCTCTGGAGCCACCGCTGTAACGGTACTCCCCATATTGGGATCTGTAGTCAAACATGGACGGCTGGGATGGCTGGACCCCCTGTGCGCTCAGAAGTGAGTTCAGCATTTCAAAAGTGTCCTGGTACTCGTTTGACTGGGCTCCGCCAGCCGCGCCGTGCCCATTAGTGTCTGTCTTGTCGCCTTTGTGTGAGTGCGGATAGATCCCTGGGTGGTGGGGGAGGCCCAGGGCAGGGAGAATGTCAGGGCCGTGGCCCAGGGTTTGCCCAGAGGAGGAAGAAAGGGACGGCAGCTGGTAGGGATTCCTAGAGGACTTGCTGGCTTTAGAGGCAGGGTGAGTGCCTGCTGCGGGATCTTGGGAGTGCGTCCTCTTGCGTGACGCAGACGAGGACGAGGAGCTCGTTCTAGAAGAGTCGCTGGGGACTTTTTTGCTGCCTCCGACAGCCCCAGTAGAACTAGATGAATGTTTGTGTGAGGAGGAGAGCGAGGCACCCGTCGAGGACGAATGGTGGTGGTGGTGATGGTGGTGGTTAGACCGCTCCCTGTGCTTGTCCCTGCTCTTGCCCTCCTCTCCTGAACTCCCCCTTTGCTTCTCAGGCACTCGTATTCGGACTTTGATGTCCTGTTCCTGACCTCGGGCGCCGCCACTATGGCCGCCGCCTCCGCCTGCGCCTCCCCCCGCTAGGGGTAAGCGCATTTTGAGAGAGGTCCTCTCGTGCCTCTCCTTCTCCAGGGGAATTTTCAGAATTATGGGCGACGGGTTGTCAGAGGAGGAGGAGCTGGACTGCTGGTGGTGATGCGGCTGCTTCTCCTTCCTCTGCTGCTGACCAATGAGAGCCTGGGCAGCGTTGGCATAGTCCCTCTTCACGCTGGCCTCCATGTTCTCTAGCTTTCTCTTCTGGGCAGCCAGGACGTCTGCGTTCTTGGCCCGGTACTCGCTCAGCGACACCTTCGCTGGGACGTGGACGTCGTTGCTGGGCTGCTCGGATCCAGCCTGGCCTTTGCCACTCCAGGTCGGGGCGCTGCCAGATTCAAGCCGGTCCTTGTCACCGACGGATGAGGAAGAGGAGGCGGAAGGTGGAGCCGAGAGGCTCATCAAGCCGGCCACGGTGCTCTCCGATGAGGCCATGGAGATCATGCTCATCATGGTGTCCCTCTGGTCCCCCTCCTCCTGGACTTTTGGCTTGGCTTTTGGGGTCTGACCTCCAGCCTGGCAGCCAAGAAAACAGACAATCACAGCAAAGTCAGTTACCAATAAATGTCCACACAATGCAGGATGTCTTGGCCGTACTCCGTAGGTTACAAAGGAGCAATGGCCAACCACAACAAAAATCTGTACCTTCCAGTTGCGAATCCGTTTCAACCGGCTGGGCGTTTTCTCCAGAATCTGCAGGAACTCGTGCGTGAGCTCTGAAAGAAGTTACAAAGAAGTGAAGACAAGATCAGCAGGAGAAAGTTAAAATGCTTCAGATTAAGTAACGGCTGTATGACTTGTAGGTCCTTTTTTTCTACCTATACTTGAAAGGGACTCAACTACGAGGTTGTTTACAGCACATACCATCCAGCAGCTCGAGGGTAACGGTGGGATCAACATACTCCCACCAGTGTTTGCCGTCTGTGGACACAGGGATCTCCCAGTTGGACCATTTGCAGGCAAGATGGATGCACACACAGGCCACAACCGGCGGACTGTACTGCAGGCAGAACGTGGTCAAGTGCAGACTACGTGGCAGGATACATCCCATAAGGCAATACAAAAAAAACAGAAACGGGAGGGGAGAGGAAAGAGAGCAGACATATTGAGTTAGAGGATTATACGCAAACGCAATACACGCAAAAGATGAAAACATGCTGCACTATTTTACTGTTCGTATCAAATTACAGAAGCTTATGTGCAACAGTGAACTGTGAATATACCTGTTAGTGGCCATAAAGTATGACGTTTGAGCAAGATCCTTACTCGCTGGAACAACAATAGAACAAAAAAACACACTTAAAACCTGCGAGTTAACCATGTGACATGCAAACTTCATATGATGCTGAAATATACAAAACGGAATGTAGCTAAATTGAAGAGCTGGTGCTCACCTCTGACAAGCTGAGTGCACTTGACAACATGAGTATGAGGATGGTCAATGGTGATTTCAAAAGCTGTAATAAAAAAGGGACAAAAAGAAACAAGTCCTGATAAATGAAATGCAATAGTCAAACTAACATATGCACCAAATAGATTTCAATCAAGTCCCTGAAAGCCAGAAAATGTACACGGTTATACACCAAACTAAGTGTTGCAGAGAATAACGTGGAATAGCACTTTGCATGGGGTCTTCCAATAACATCCTGGATGATATGAAAACAAAAGATGAATGTGAAAAACATGCCGTTACAATTGCCCCCCCCCCCCAAACGTTTGGTGTGATACACGACACTGAATCTTGTTTAAAAAGTAAAAACACAATTTGGCGTTTTAAAACAAAGCCACTGTTATCTTCTTCAACCGTCTACAAGCTTGAAAACTTGGGAGAGGGTTAAGCCGGCTGTAGCGAACATACTAAAAGCCATCATTTGTGATGAAGCAATTCATCACATGGTCCTCAAACGCGTGGCTTAAAAATATGTAGACCAGAAACAAAGAGGGAAATGTAAAAAAAAAAAAAAGTTATGGACATAATAGAAACAAAAGCGGAAAACGCTGTAATGCAACAGTGGGTAAGTGCTGCTAATATGAAGCGAGAGCGTCTCTTTCCTGCGCTGCTAACCGCATATGGGCTTTCTGTGGACAAAAGTAAAACAGGTTAGCACAATTTTTATGATAACATGTGTTTCTGGAGGGAAATCAAGGGACCCAGTTCTTCCTTCCCAACTTACCCAAGGTCTGGAGTATTATGCTCTCAAGAATGACCAGGTCTTGGGCTTGTTGCAGGTAGGCCTGAAGTTGAGAGGACAGGCACATTACTCACTTGGAGGCCTCTATCCGTTGTCAAACACATTAACCCTACCTTTCATGTAGAGCTGAAGACGCCTCACAGATAAGTATTGAGACGATTACAAGCTACACAGTGAGTACAAATGCCTTTTTGTTTTACAGCAGCTAAAACAAAAATCACATTACCAGGCGTGACTTGGAACATACACAGACAGTGGGAAGCATGTTTGTCTTTTGCTCTCTTGACCAATGTATCAAGAAGGAACAACACCTGCGGTAGGGGTAGGCGATCTGGCCAAAAAATAATAATATCACAATATCACAGTCTCAATTCGCAATCACGATCCATGATCTTAATTGCGAGATTTTATCTCAATTACAAAATGCCTTGTAGTCTGTAGCCAGACTTGAAATAGCCTGTGTATTTCTCCATTTGCACCATTAAATCACAATACTGCATTGAAGATACTACACAGGTTATACAAAAAAATAATAATTTGTAATCACAAAAGAGAAGATACTACACAAGTTTCAAAATGGTGATTTAAACCTGAGTTGGAAACAGAAGCAAAAAGATAACATAACCACAAAAACACTTTCCAAGAACTCATAACTCAAATGGAAAAAGTAGCAAAATGTAAACACAAAACAGTACTTCGTAAAAACATTTTTTTTTTTGTGTCAATGATAACCGTTTTGATTTTGTATCGCAGGGCTCTGCCGCTCTGAGTGAAACACTGTCAGAATATTCTTTTAGGGATAATCTCCTCAGCCGCCATTCCGCTAGCTATAACTCACATTGCGTTGTTTACAATACTTCAACCAAGAAAGTGCCACGTGAAGTAATTTGTCCAATCAGCATAGCCATTTCAGGGTTCCCCGCAGCACTTTGCAGTTAAGGCGGCCGCCTAAGCAACACACGCCTGCCGCCTTAACTACGTCGTCAAAAAATAAATAAAAAATGTATACGAGCGATATCCTCCGTGTTTCTCTGGCCCGTTTGCTCCCTTTCGTTCCAAACCACACAGTTGACAACCTGCAGGCGGAGGCGGTGGAGACAGGCTCGGACATAAACGCCACGGGCTGCTGTGGACTCGTCAGTCTCGCAAGCGGTTTCAGGAAAGTGGCTGCATGTGTCCGACAACGCACAGAACATTAACCGGTACAAGCCCACAGCTGTCCGCGGACACAGAGTGCGGAAAATGTGACAGAGCCTCCCGGACAGGTGAACTTAATACTAATACTACATAGCGCGGCTCTTAGTCAATGAGGTTATGTGAAGTTTGGAAACAGAAGTAGGAGGGCATTTAATACCCGCAATCTCCACGCATCGCCTGAAAAGTAGATTGCGGGCGCCTTTAAGACCGATCATGATCTAAAATCGTCAGACCGCCCACCCTTTACCTGAGGTGACTCAAAACAAAAAGACCACCTCAAACAATTGTACCCAGTTCAAATGCAATTTGACAAGCAAGACTAAAGAACAAGAACAGTTGTTAACTTATCGCCAAAATATATTTCATATATAAGCGTCAGCATCAAAGCTGCTTCTAGAAAAAACATCTCTTGTAAGGAAAACAAAATTGTGATGGTGAGCATCACAAATTCAAGCAACATAAAATGCAGTAGCTTAAAAAGATGGCCCTCTCTTGATTTAAAGTCAAAGTGCTTATATAAATAAATAAATACATGAACATATTTATTGCTAACTGTATGCATCTTACACACCAAAAGAAATTCCTTGCAAACATGTTTGGCAATAAATCTGGTTCTGATTAAGCCGTAGTACTGCGGAGATTGAATCACTATCCCATAAGGTAAGCTCAGGAGGAGACAGAGCCCAATTGCAGGCGATTGTAACTACAGGCCAACACTTACATCACTGCGTACATCTGGTGAAGGATCCTGAGGATCGAGGCATGCATGGGCCACCTTGATAACATGTTCCAGCTTCCGGGGCTGCTCCTCGACCTTCGCAGCGAGGAAGAGTGCGGCGGGAGATATAACCTGGCGAGGGTAAACCAAAATAAGTCCATTAGTTGATTTACACAAGTTAACAAGACAGTTGTAGCTGCGATTTCAGGTGCCAAACAATACTTACATTTCTGTGAAATCTAGTGAATGACTGGACCATGTAGAATCGATGCATGTACACAATGGCTGTATTAATTGTAAGTTGGGACCTGATACATGGCATTTAAGGACAATGTAGCAAACAGTACTAACAGATCACAACACATGCATTGACTGTATATAGCGCATATAACTGGGGCCATTGGTCTACATGTCAAATAACACAAAGTAGCAATAATTACCGCGTTATAAAAGTCAATACCACATCAGTGGCAGGGCAACTGAAACCCCAGCTAGCTTCTCACGTCAGTCAAGATGTTAGCCGGAAGCAGTTTTCGTATATATAAAAGGGTAGAGTCTAAAGATAAAACATGTAAACACTTAAACACGCGAATAACGCAATGTTTCTTAAGGTCGTTGTTCCACTGTAGCTACATCTTTCTTCACTAACATTAACAGTAAGAGGCAGAGCTAATGCTAACGTCGTGAAGGCCCGCCGAACACACACAGGCCTTCGTGGCCCCGGTTTAGCCTACTACGCCGCTCTCAGATAACGCTGGCACGCTAACGTTAACGTGGTAAAATCACAAACCACCGTCTGAAACATATAGAAAACATATAAACACGTATAAAGCCTTCGAACTTAACACAATAGCAACCACTAGCCATGCTTTCCGCCTAACCGGTTTCACGAGAAGCTAAACTTCGCTAGCTAACAAGCTAATGTTGCTAGCTAGGTGAGCCGCAAGTCGTCCCCCCGACAAAAGATACACATTGAGCCGCTGTCCCATGTCCTGGAGCAGGTTCGCTGCCTGTTGTCTGTAGGACAGTTCCTTGTCAGGATCAAGTCCAGCTCGCCGAGATGGGCTGTTGTCGATCTGTTGTCGTGTGTAGTACCATTTGTTATTACAGCTTACAGGGAGAGAACTTAACGAAGCCGCCATCACTGACAAGGACGATAGTTTAAAATTTCTGCGCGTCACAGGAACATACGTCACACTGGGTATTAACGTTGGTGTAATTCTATTAATGATCAGCAGGGGTCACCAAAACAACCCAAATGATAGATAGATAGATAGATACATAGATAGATAGATAGATAGAGAGAGAGAGAGAGAGATAGAGAGAGAGATAGATAGATAGATAGATACATAGACAGATAGATAGATACATAGATAGAGAGAGAGAGAGATACATAGATAGAGATAGATAGATACATAGATAGATAGATACATACAAACATTCTAACTTCCCCTTGTGGGATTAATAAAGTATACATTATTATTATTATTAGATAGATAGAGCGATAGATATGGGTAGTGCAATAACAAGAAGCATCAGTAAAAAAAATAAACAATAAAGCAGCAAAATAAAAAAGCCAAATATAATAAGTGAACAGACTGAACGGTTAAATTCACAATATTTCACATAGGAAATAATGATAGGGGCGGCTGTGGCTCAGGTGGTAGAGCGGTCGCCTACCAATCAGAAGGTTGTTGGTGCGATCGCTGGCCCACAGTCCCATGTCGAAGTGCCCTTGGGCAAGACGCTGATGCTGCGCCATCGGTGTGTGAATGTTTATCTGATGAGCAGGTATGGCACCTTGTATGGCAGCCTCGGTCACAGTGTATAAAACTTCAAACCTCTAATATTGACTGTTGATTTGTGCATGTCCTACACTGTCCACTTTATTCCCATATAATGCCCATATTTAATGCTGTCTTTTTAAAACGTTATCCTTGCACTGCTATATAGTTTTTATATTACTATGTCTACATTCCTTGCACTATACCACCATGACACACCCTCTCATAGAGCACCTTACCATGCATGCTGAATCCCGGGGTCAGTCCCTGCCCTGTCACTGCAAGCGTCTCATGCTTATACATCCCTTAGTACATTCATGTGGATTATTTATTTAGTATCTTTTCTTTTATTGTCCATATTATTCATGTGGATTTGTTGTATTATCATCCTGTTTATGATGTCTGTAAGCTACTGGGAACTTGAATTTCCCCTTGGGGATCAATAAAGTATCTATCTATCTATGATTGTGTGTGAATGGTTCCTGTACTACGTAAAAGCGCTTTGAGTAGTCATTAAGACCAGAAAAGCGCCATATAAATAAAATACAGTCTGTGATATTGCAGTTTAGTAAACATTGATATTGCTGGAGTAGGTTGTCAGTTTTGGTATGTGCGGTCTACAGCAGGAAGTAACAACCTGCAGTATCTCTTCCTTCAACATCTGGGCTCACAAGAATTCAGTGGGATGTTCGGTATGAATCCCCCCACGTCAAGCTTCAAGTCTTCATAAGCAAATTGTAAGTAACTCAAGTCTCACAGCAGTCTAGTTTAGTAGTCCTTTTGTGACTCAAGTCTGAACATCTGTAAATCCCTGAGACCACAGCAATACTACTGACTGCAGTCCAGGGGAAACTATGTCCCATGAAGAAGAATCCTCCCTCACTAGAGTACTTTGTTGGGTATTGTCACTTCTTATAGCACAACAGCAACTGAATTTCCAAATCTATCAATTTTACATGTGGTAATGGTACTATTTGATCATGCAGTTGCTCATGACAAAATACTATAAAAACATAATTATAGAACCCCGGACACATGGTCTGTTCATCATAGGTTAACTGGTTATAGGGATTAATGTCCACGATACCAATAGGACTTTTTGAGACATTATTCGTCGTACTGAGGAAAATAATACAGGTGACTAATTATGAAATATGTTCACTAGAGAAGTCTCCACTCCCATCAAGTCATGACAGTGACGCTCTATGAAAAGATACATATATAAAAAAAAAACAACCACCAAGATATCAAAAAATTTAAAACAATTTATTTTAAACCACAAAATGTTATAAAATGGACAGATAACTGAAGCAATGAACCAATGCAATCCCAAAGAGAAAACACAGAAATAAGACTGTTAAATCAAAAGGAGAGTTAAATACTCACAGTAAATACAAATAAGTGAGTTCAATCATTTTGAATGGATTATTTGAAGAAGAAAAAAAAAAAAAATTACACAATAAACAGAAACACAGGATTTATTTTCATCTTTCAACTACCCTAAACTTTGTTTGCTGTTAATCTTGACTTTGATTTTCTTGGTCTTTGAAGGAATGTATTACACATTTTTATATCCATGGCTTAACGTTTCCAATTTCTTTGTTCGCGTGTCATATGAGGATATTTTTAAACTGTAGGCGTTGATACAATTTCACTTGCTCCCATTTCCTGCTTGATTTGGGAAATTTCGAAGGCTTGAAAGCACCATTTTGATTTAAGATTATACAGCAAGAAATCAATGGTTTTCCCCTAAACAGCTGGCAGCCTGTTACTGTGATAAAAAAAAACCTCTGTTACAGAGAAGCTAACATTGCTGCCTATGCATTTTATAAAACACTCCTCCAATTCCTTAATAAAAGTGAACGGAAATTGAAAAATAACATGCTTGAAAGCCTCCCGGGACTGAGAAAATGATGCCCTAGTAAATAATAAATAGGTGGTTTGAATGAAATGCTTTTTTCCATTTTACATTATCCACCGACGTGAGGCTCAGTAAATAACTGGGAGCTATTTCCTATATTTGTTGGTATTTCAAACCGGCTGGCAGGACTGTTTGCTGCATGTCATCCCGCTGTTCTCCGTACCATTATCAATTAAAAAGGCATAAAATGCCTTGGGGGAAGACAAAAAAAGGATCAAACTCACCTATTTATCTTTGCATTTAATTATACTTTTGATTTACAGGAATCCCATTAGTGACAGTTGTCATCTTCAGGGATCTCTGTGTTGTGCAGCAATGAAAATGCTTTACAAAAAAGAACACAGGCTCTAAAAACATTATTCACTCTTTCCAAATCTTTCAGCCCGCTTCATTTTCTTTGCCTGTAGAAAAAGAAAACATCAACATTATTACACAATCACTCCTCATTCCCACGGGTCTTTTTATGTTCAACTCAATCCATTGTGATAAAATATAACGGACCACTACTGTTTAACAAATGACACATGCATTTGTAAAGAACAGGTGGGGGGAGAAATTCACCTCGACATCGGCTGAAACAGCTACGCCTGCAGCTGCTGTGACCCCGAACCTCTCCTTCCTCTTTTTCAGCTTTTCGTCCTCTTCAATCTGGAAATAAAAGCCCAAACGTAAGCCTCAAAAGTGCAGAAAAAAAAAAAAAAATGTAAACATGTGAAAAATGTCAACCTAAAAGTGTAGTTACACCCCGAATTGAAGCTCATAGTCACCTTTTGTGAAACGGACGAAACGTTCATACCAAATCGTTCTGCTCTCTTCTTCAGCTGATCGACGTTCACCTTTGCGAGACATAAAAACATTCTGATTAACATTGTCTCATTAACCGGAGGAATTAAAGAAATGGGTCAAACGGAGTGATTCAACACTTACAGGAGCTTTGCTGTTCGCAACGACGCCTGTTTGGGAGACAGATTCATTAAATTGTGGGGTGAGAAGCAGCAGGTAGAAAACAGTGAAACCTTTAGCATTAAACATGAAAAACGTGTTAAAGCTATGTGTTGCCAAAAGCATTATGATATAGGATCAGTGTTTCCTCTATGTTGATTTTGTAGTGGCGGCCCGCCGTGGCAAAATTTCTGCCGCCACGGTATCAGAAATTAGCCTGGTCCTACCAGACTCTGGTACATTTCATTTGTACAGAGAGTCTGGCGGGTACACTGTTGAAGTTTAAAACTATTAAACTATTGTTTTAAACTACTGCCCAGAGCCACTCCGGATCTGCCACAACCAATCGCTAACGTTTGGTCGTGACGTCGGCTTAGCATCGCTAGCGTTAGCCTTAGCTAACTCCTTCACCACTAACGGAGGGCCACAACATCACGGCCACCAACAAAACTCAGCAAAGATTGTTCTTGCTCGGGCTTTAACTTCTGGAGATTCGGCAGCGTTGCTGCCACAACGGGCCGAATGGCTTCGCTCGCATCTTTCTAGCGCACGTCCTCAACGTCATCGTTCTCATCCGCTCCCTCTGTTCGCTGATTGGACAAATATTTGGCCAGAGAAAACCCAAGAACATACCGCACACCCAGACGGAGTACTGAAGGGAAATGAAAATTGAGCGGAAGCACGTAGGAGGGCGGAGCCAGGCTAATCAGAAATAGGGCAGACGCACAATGTAGTCACTGCTAAAAGAAAATCCTAAAGGAAACACTGAGGATGCTGTTATGTTACATTCTAGCAACTTCAGACTAGTGAAAGTCAGTTGAGTAAAAGAGCAAAGAGTGACAACAGACCTGGAGCGGGACTGGTATTCTCTGTGGATTCACCAAACCTGAAGAAAGGGAGAATAATCATTTCAACACGGTGAAGTACATGTACTCCTAGCATAAATCCAATTTATAGTAACTACTTGGGTATTATTTTCAGAGTTTTGGCCACCATTTCTAGCAGTTATGATAACTGGACTAATTCTGCTGCTGATGCAGTAATGTGTAGGGCATAGACTTTTATTTTAAAGTGTACAGGTTCAAACATCTGGTGTTATTAGTCATGTTTTTCCTTCACTTTCCAAAGTGTCAATAGTATATTTTTGGGAATAAAAGTGCTGTAGTGTAGAGTACGTACACCTTCCAATACAAGAGAATGTTCAGCATTCTGACAAAAGAATAGAGTTATTTTTTTTAACTAACTGAACGCGCTGCACTTCTTTTTTTTTTTTTTTTTAAACTCTGTTTAATTTTTGTGTTTTTGCTAAACTCATTTTAGTTCATGCTAATTCATACCCACTGATGTCAAGTAAACCACTCCAGTATGATCAGAAACTATCTGCTCAGCAGAGGTAATAGAGGTAATATTCTGAGAAAAAAAAACTCAGAAATTCTAAGATTAAAGTCGTAAATTTGGAATTGGAATGAATTACTTCTCTGCGTATGTTTGACACCCCTGCTTTAAATCACAGAGAGCGAATGTAGTGATATTTCTTACGTGTCGGAGCTAACGTTTAATTATTTTCAAGCATAAATGTTAATGGAGTTGTTGTGGAATGAGTGAGGCAGTGCTGCTGTGTAGCTTCTGTTGAGACCATGTTGACAATGACCTGTTTACGGCATCCCAGGAGAGACCCCGCGAACGCTTTGTTTCTGTATGTCTGTTAGAATATATTTTGGGTTTCTTTGTAATATAATGTGCATATTATGCTTTCTCTCGTCCAGATCATATAATCTAAAACCACAATGAATGCCTCCCTGCAGAGGAAAAAAAAAAAAAAAATGTATGCGAGTATAACTACGGTAAGTATGTTGGGTCAAAGTTGAACCAGATCATCATTCAGTGATGTTGCTGCATCCCCTAATCAAACAAGTGAGTGCAAGGTTATCGTTGCTAATATGAACGATGGCCAAAACGACTTAAATCAAACTGTAAGTAGCCTTTAAAAGGACATTTAGAGGAGAAGCCTGGTGAAGTCTTACCTTGCTGCACGTATGGCCTTTTTGCTCTCTGCTGTTGCAGGCAGGTTGAAACGTTCAGCTCTCTTTTGTAGTCTCTGCTCAACAAAAGATTAAAAAAAAAAAATCAGAACACAAGCTGCTGGCGGAGGTGTTGGTACTGCTGATGAATATTTGCAAAAGGTGCAATGAATCTAATATATTATTATTATTATTATGAGTTTGAAGGTTTCACACCCTCACACACTTGCGAAAAGCTCTGAAAGTTACTGTGTATTGAACTTCTTGTTTTTGAGCACCCATATGTCACACATTGCACATTGATTACACCGATTGAAGGCTTCCAATCAAACTAGTATTAAAAAAAAAAAAAAACATGTCATACGTACTTCACCGGAAGATGACGGAGGAGCTATTTTCACCACCTTCTTATCAGCAGGTCTGAAAGAAAAAAAAACATGAAAGGAAGTGGAATGACTACAGATGGATTGCTGGGGAAAACTAATGACCCAGTATAAACCGGTTTATCAATCTGGGGCTGACCATGTGGGACATTTCTACACCAAACCTGACCAATAATACTCCACATGTGAAGCCATTTAGACCCGATGTACGCATATTGGGCATGACATGAATTTCAGCCACATAGCCCAATCCTGGGTTCGAGACTGTGGTTTATAGCGTAGTCATAAATAAAAATTACTACCTCAAATTTAAAAGAAATAGTGGGGCATTTTGGTAAATGTGCTTAGTTGCAGACAGTTGGGAGATGGTTATCTAATCTTAGCATAAAGACTGGAAGCAGGGGGAAACAGCTAGCCTGGCCAAGTACCTCTAAAGCTCACTAATTAACACGTTATATTTGGTTTGTTTGTTTGTGAATATACTTACGGCTCGCACTCAGTAGACTCGGAATCCTTCTCTTCTTTTACATCGTTAGCACTCTCAACTTTAGGAAAGTCCTGAAAGGAAAATGGAAACATGCATCACCACTTCACAAAACGGTCTAAGGAGGTCTGAGAGGGGAAGTGAAAGCATCAACAACCGTTACCTCTGTATCCTCTGCCAGCACGTCATCCACATCCACATCTTCCTCTGTTGTTTGGATTATGGGATAAAGACATTTCACACCACCAGAGAGCAGAAAGAAAACGGAGGGGGTTAAAAAAAAGTTTTAATCACAATAAGGAATCCATACAAGACAAGGAACAAGACACAGTCTTACTATACATCAAGAGCTAACAGCATCTGATATCAGAATTGTAAGTAGAAACAATTCATCTCAACTTGATCAAGTTCATGCGTTTCTAATAACGGTCCACCCACACACACTTGGTTTTATATACAATGTCTAAATGTGAAGGATGTCGCCTCACCGTGCTCATCCAGATAGGCTTGCAGTCGGGCAATGAGCTCTCCTTTGTTTCCCTTGGTGTCCAGACCTCGGGCCTCGCACTCCTGCCTCAGTTCAGCAAGCTAAAACAACAGCAGACAGAAACAGTGCTTTTATTACAACAAGCGCCATTTAACAACCTTGCTGCAAAGCGTTGTTAATACTTCACAGAGTCCCAACAGTGTGGTTCCGCTAAAAAAAAAAAAAACATGTCATACGTACTTCACCGGAAGATGACGGAGGAGCTATTTTCACCACCTTCTTATCAGCAGGTCTGAAAGAAAAAAAAACATGAAAGGAAGTGGAATGACTACAGATGGATTGCTGGGGAAAACTAATGACCCAGTATAAACCGGTTTATCAATCTGGGGCTGACCATGTGGGACATTTCTACACCAAACCTGACCAATAATACTCCACATGTGAAGCCATTTAGACCCGATGTACGCATATTGGGCATGACATGAATTTCAGCCACATAGCCCAATCCTGGGTTCGAGACTGTGGTTTATAGCGTAGTCATAAATAAAAATTACTACCTCAAATTTAAAAGAAATAGTGGGGCATTTTGGTAAATGTGCTTAGTTGCAGACAGTTGGGAGATGGTTATCTAATCTTAGCATAAAGACTGAAGCAGGGGGAAAACAGCTAGCCTGGCCAAGTACCTCTAAAGCTCACTAATTAACACGTTATATTTGGTTTGTTTGTTTGTGAATATACTTACGGCTCGCACTCAGTAGACTCGGAATCCTTCTCTTCTTTTACATCGTTAGCACTCTCAACTTTAGGAAAGTCCTGAAAGGAAAATGGAAACATGCATCACCACTTCACAAAACGGTCTAAGGAGGTCTGAGAGGGGAAGTGAAAGCATCAACAACCGTTACCTCTGTATCCTCTGCCAGCACGTCATCCACATCCACATCTTCCTCTGTTGTTTGGATTATGGGATAAAGACATTTCACACCACCAGAGAGCAGAAAGAAAACGGAGGGGGTTAAAAAAAAGTTTTAATCACAATAAGGAATCCATACAAGACAAGGAACAAGACACAGTCTTACTATACATCAAGAGCTAACAGCATCTGATATCAGAATTGTAAGTAGAAACAATTCATCTCAACTTGATCAAGTTCATGCGTTTCTGATAACGGTCCACCCACACACACTTGGTTTTATATACAATGTCTAAATGTAAAGGATGTCGCCTCACCGTGCTCATCCAGATAGGCTTGCAGTCGGGCAATGAGCTCTCCTTTGTTTCCCTTGGTGTCCAGACCTCGGGCCTCGCACTCCTGCCTCAGTTCAGCAAGCTAAAACAACCGCAGACAGAAACAGTGCTTTTATTACAACAAGCGCCATTTAACAACCTTGCCGTGCTGTTAACAATTTCCACAGAGCTCAACAGTGTGGTTCCGGAAGTAAAAAAAAAAAAAAAAAAAAAATCCCATTCATTTTCCCATAACGATTTTGAATATTAACCATAATTACTAAACCACCACTGCTAGGCAGTAGGAAGTGTTTAAGTTCAGTAACTACTGTTTTCCATACAGCTAGTGACCGGGACAACTCAAGCAATAGACGGTGTGTTCACGGTTTGCATAACATGAAATGTATGACCGGTTGAGGTCAAACATGCTCGGTTACCTTTGTCGCTAATTTAATTGGACCTGGACAGAGATGGCGGGACATTTTATATCCAACAGCAGGAGCCACTTTTACAGTTTTTATTAAATGCTACACTTCTATCGGTCAATTTAAACACACTCACAGCCGTTTATCAACCTTAATGGTTACGTATTTTGAACGTTTCTCGGTCCGGTTGGCTCGGTTAGCTTCGCAGCTGAATGAACACACGCCGGTCGTTAGCCTTCACCAACGGCGGACACATTTTATACTTCAAACCGTTCAGTTATCCGTATCCTCGCTCTCTGGTATTACAACTAACAACGGTTACAACATAATATGTATTAATAAAAACACCTAACTGTTTGTAATAAATACATATTTATGGCAGTACCAACCTTGAGTTTCTGCAGCTCTATCACTTCGGCCATCTTTCTTTGTTGATGTAGTACTTCCTCCAATCAAAGTGGAGCGGCTCTACTTCTGAACGCCTCCGCTCCCACTCAATTTATTTCACAGCGCCGCCTGATGGACGGACTGGCGAACTGCAGGCGAGTGTACGTTTACGTGGGCTACTACTAGTACTTCATTTAATATAGCACCTTTTACAGAACAAAGTCACAAAGTGCTTCACAAGTAAAATTGTAAAAAAATAAATAAATATATATATATATATATATATATATATATCTCGACCAAAAACAGTAAATAAATAATAACGATATAAATCTAAATAAATATAGAAAAATAAAACTTAAAAACAAACAAAATTACAAACATGACACAAAGGCCAGTTTAAAGCTAAGTCTTCAGAGACCACAGAATGTATGCCAACACTTCAATGGCACGGTCACCTTTTGTAAGTACTAATACAACAGGTAAAATATAATGTAATGTAATGTAAAGTTAAATCTAATCTCATCTAATTTAAAAGGTCCTGCATTCAAAATCTAACTCAAATTTAAGTAGTTCAAAGTATTATTAGCAAAGATTACAGAGTAACTTGACATGCAGAACAATGGTTTCTGTGGCCGATATGAAGGGCGTAACTTTGGGTTCAACATTTGGGGGGGTTGAGATCTCCACTTTTGAGCAAAATAGAAATTTTGAGCATATCAAACACCTCGGGGGGAGGGGGGGGGATTGTAACACAACTTTTTATAAGGGGTCACAGTTCTGTTCTTTTTTCTACATTACATTACATGTCAGTACATTACAAGCTGACGCTTTTATCCAAAGCCACTTACTATGGGTTAAGTGTCTTGCTCAGGGACACATTGGTTGATGTGTCGCAGTGGGAATTGAACCCAGATTTCCCACACCAAAGGCATGTGTCATATCCACGATAACCTGACATGCTGATCAAATTGTTACCAAGACTCAACACTTTAGCCATGTTTAATCTGTTATCACATTATCTGATGCATCAGTCTTTTTTCTTTTTTAACTCTATATGAGACGCCATGTTTTATAGTATGGTCTGAACATACATGTTGAGGCCTGAAGGGAATTAAAGGGTTCATGATGAAACAGGTCTGAACAGGATTTGCTGTGAATGCTGACATTGTTAACAAAAAAAATAGGTTTAAACATTGTCACAAATTGGCACATATGCAACAAAAAAACCTTTTAACAAAGTCACTTTTTAGTTCCTGCGGTAGTGGGGGGGGGGACACAAAGCCGGATGAATTTAGGGAGTCACAAGTGCTTCAATAATCCTCATTAACGCTGCATTCCTCCTTTCTTTTTTTCTCTCTAAGCAGACTGTGTAACCTATTGTTGACACGAATGACACCGAAATGAACAACTTCCTTTTACGCTTTAATATTTCTGATATTATATTTCATCACAGCGTCATATTTAAGAGTGTCGGCCAATATAACCTCTACAAATATAAAGTACTTTTGTTTTGTTTTTCATGATGTGGATTTAATCATCAGTAGCAACGTGAATTTCAGAGTAAATCTGCACTTAATTAGGAATAATTGTACGAGCAGCCCAAAATAGGTCAGCTGATTTGAGCAGAGATTTAGAGATATAACCATTCATATTGTATTCGAAAGCACGTGTTTTGTGGAATTGTCACATAAGACCCAAAAATTCACGACACTGTAACCTCATGATTTACATACAATCCTGTTGTATCGTACTGATCTTCAAACAGTTTAATTAATAATTGCTGCCCCCCAAATGTGTACTTTTTTGTTGTTTTTTGTTATTGTGACTAGGGCTGCAACTAACAATTATTTTCATAGTCGATTAATCCGTCGATTATTTTCTCGATTAATCGATTAGTTGTTTGATCTATAAACTGTCAAAACATGGAGAAAAATGTGGATTAGTGTTTCCCAAAGCCCAAGATAACGTCCTCAAATGTCTTATTTTGTCCACAACTCAGAGATATTCAGTTTACTGTCACAGAGGAGAGAAGAAACTAGAAAATATTCCCATTTAACAAGCTGCAATCAGAGAAATCTTACTTTTCTTTAATAAAAAATGACTCAAACTGATTAATCGATTATCAAAATAGCTGGCGATTAATTTTATAGTTGACAACTAATCGATTAATCGATTAATCTTTGCACCTCTAATTGTGACAGAGGCCTCACAATACCGCCAAGATAATAAGATAGAACTTTTACTATTGATCCCAAGGGAAATAGTTAGGCAGCAGTTACAAAGTAGGAAAGAGTGCAAATATATGCAGTATATGCTATATATTTGAATATAAAATATAAGTTATTGATAAGGTGCTATCCAACATATATAAACAGGTTAACGTAAAAATCATGAGAAAATAATAATTACACAAGGTCGATGTTATTGCTGATACAACACAAATGTACACATACCGTAGAAATGATGTAGTGTATATTCAGTGGTTGAAGAAGTATTTATTTAAGTAAAAGTACCAATAGCACATTATGTAAAGTACTTTGTGCATGTCAAATTCCTGCATTGAGAATATTACTTATGTAAATGTACAGAAATATTACCAGCAAAATGAACTTGATTATGCATATTATATTATTACATCATCAATACTGATGTATTGATGTGTAAGCAGCATCTGAATGTTTTAACTGATCTTTTGTATGTAAATTAACCGATTAAGTAACTGCAGCTGGGGAATACTTGTAGTGGAGTAAACAGTACATAATATTCCTCTACAAGTATAAAGTGACATAAAATATACTGTGCTTATATTAAGTAAAATATAAGCCCAGTACTTGAGTAAATGTACTAGTTACATTCCACCACTACCTATATTGATATGTACTGTATATCACTGAGCTCAGCTATAATCACAATCAGAATGCTTTATTGATCCCATCAGGGAAAAAACTACTACGGTTCATATGTGCATACGTTTATTAGAAAGTTTCTTCTTTTGTTCAGTTTATGCACACTCAAGCGCGTCTCATGATCCAATCTGTTGCCAATGCAAAAAGAACATGTGGACTTTTTACATTTCTTAAGTGATTATGTGTGTTTTTTTTCTCTACTGTATGTATGACTGTAATCCCAGAGACGTGCTTTTTAACTGTAAATACACAAATCAGTCCAGGTGGGTGCCCCTAAAATCTGATTGGAGAAGGTCTCCGTGAGGAAGGAGGCGTTTCTTCTACTAATACTCAGTGTGAGGTCAAACATCAGACGCTTTATAAAGCCAGATTTCTGTTGTTTGGTGCTCACCAAAGGGATATTTCAGACAGAGGAGGTGCACTGACAATGTGGGCGTCTGTTGTGCTGTTGGTGTTGCTGGCAGTGGCTTCACACACTGCGGCGAGTAAGTACAGAACATGCGTCTTCTATCGTCCAAATGAATGCTAACAAAGTATTTCAGAGTGAGTGTCTCTGGGGTTCGGAGGAGTGAACGAGATCATTCACGGCATTTAAATGAGATTGTTGACGCTGTGAGAGTTTTAGACGACATCACTAATCAAGAGTTACCACTCCTTTCAACAGTGGTGGGGGGAGGAAGTATTCAGATCCTTTAGTAAAAGCGAAAGTGGCAACACTGCAATATAAAAATACCTTATTAGAAGGTAAAGTCATGCATTCAAAATGTGATGTATGTAAGTACTATTAGAAAACCTAAGCCAAAGTATCAACAGTAAAAGTACTCATAATTCAGGAAAATGGCCCCTGTGAGTGTTTACTATTATATATCATGTTACTGGACTATTATTACTGATGCTTTAATGTGAAAGCAGCATTTTAATGTTGTAGTTGGTCAAGATGGAGCTAATTTTACTTTATTCATACTGTTAGGTACAGACAGTGCTTCGTGCATATACTTTATTTTGTATGTAAAATATTCATCTGAACTGCAAAGTATCTAAAGCTGTCAGATAATTGTAGTGAAGTAAAAAGTTCGATATTTCCCTCTTAAATGTAGAGGAGTATAAATATCAAGTTGCAAGAAATGGAAATACTTGTGTTAAGTATCTCTACTCGACAAGCAGCACTTTATATGATATGGTATTAGAGTCTTAACAATGTTCTACTGTGAAGATGTTAATGTCAAGTCAACATTTTCTTTTTAAATGTATTTGTCATAATTGTCCCAGTAGAGGAACTTTCTTGCACCTTCAGTCAAATGGCACGCTGTTGCTCTGTCAGTCAAAGGTTTAGTGAAGCTATATTACGTTTCAGTAATGGAGGTGAACCCAGTTTTCTAATAAGGTACTGCATGTGTTTTGATCTATAAGATCTGAGTTCAAGATCCAGTTTTATCTTTCTTTTTTTTCCCATGACCTCTTTACTCCACCACGCATGTAAATGCCACAGGATGTGACCTTTGCACTGTTTATTTTAATCTTTAAGGATAAGTTCACATTCTTTCACGTCGGTCTTAAAGCATTACACACATCCTCATGTGTGTTAATGAAAGAGTTGTAATAATTCCTCTTATCCATACTGACCCTGAAGAGATCATTCTGAGGAATATGAATGGAAAACCTAAAGGACGGAGAAATACATTTTAAGATATGTGTATGTATAATATTTTTGAGAAATGGAGAGTCATGACTCAAAGGGAGTGAGAGGAATGATTGTCAGCTGAAGTTAAACCATGACAGGAAAGAAAAGGGAGAGTGATTACTCTGAAATAATAATAATAATAATACTGAATTCATAATCACATTGAAAACAAGTCTGATTTGGCTGATCATTCACTCTGTTATCTGCTATTGTGTTTAATCCAAATTCAGCCATGTGACATTGTTAATCTGTGATCAGATCTTGCAACACACTCAGCTGAGCGTCACATGAGAGGGATTGGAGGGACCAGAGAATTATATTGCCAATAAAACAAATTTTTGCTTCAGCCACATTTACCTTTTGTCAAATAATTGGTGATAAGTATTACACAACGTAGATATATATATATATATATATATATATAAAACAATGGAGTTTGGGAAACTGTAAAAAACAATTAATAAATGTCACTGAATGAGATTGCAAGAGTGCATTAGAATAAATCTAAATATATGCTGTAATATGTTTAGGATAAAATAGGAGACAAATAGGTAACAATTTATTTTAGGGGTCTGTAACTTCCTAATAATTTCCTTAGAGGTTTAAAGCAACAACAAAAAAATGGAAGGTCCTTAAAGGAAAAGCTTAATTTAAACCTAAATACTGTAAATATTCATTCATTTCATTTTATCCACTTTATCCATATACAGTATGTTACATATTATGTTAGCTGTAGACAAATTTCACATTTTCACTTGGTCAGATGACTCAATGTGCACTGATTTAAAGACTCTCTAGATTAAGAATGAATTGGAATTCTTAATTCCAAGTGTACAAAATGGTAGATTATCTCTTTATTATTTCCAGGAAAAGTCTGAAAAATGATCGTTCGAATTGAGAGCCCATAAAAAGCGTTCCTGGAAAAAATATATGCGCATGGAGACGTTGTTCATATTCTGTTTTCAATATTTATTTTTGATATTTCAGAGCCTAGAAACCGTTTCACTCGCTATCCATCATGGAACAATAAAATGTACCCGATCTGGAAAGATGGAGACCCACGATACAAAGACTCCTGGAAAGGTACTTCTGATGAAATAATGTTGGCATAATCACTATGCTCATATTTTCTTTACTTAATCTTTTTTTTTTTTCTTATGTATGTTTGGGTAATGAGGGGAGAGAGATTGTATTGACGTGCAATAAAAAGATCCCCCATTTCTTTATAATTCTGAAAAAAGAAACAAAATGTCTGAACTATGTATTTAATCTGAGGATCGGTAAACATATTTGGACCCACAGACTTGTACCTTTTCATGTTTAATGCTCAGCGTTCTTCTTCCTCCAGGTGGAAGAGTGACTTTCAATGTGGGGAACGATTCGCCGACTCTGACTGCAGCCAAAGTGACTTTTACCATCAACTTGGAGTTCCCACACAACCAGAAGGTGCAGCCTAATGGAGACGTTGTTTGGGCCGAAGACTGCATAGTCAACGGTAACACACCGTGTACACACACACACACACACACACACACACACACACACACACACACACTGGTAAAATGCTACACACACCCTGCACTGAAATGTGGTACACACATTCATGTTCCTATCAGGAAGAATTGAAATCCCTTAACCTTTCATTTAGCCCCATCATTAAGTCCAATACTTTGGTTTATGAGCAAATACCTAATATAATATAATAATAAGATATAATAATATAATATAATATAATGTAATACAAATACCTAAAACTAATGATTTCCCCTAAACATCAGCATGTTAGCATTGACATTGTGAGCATGTTAGCATACTGACATTAGCATTTAGGCCAAGGGCTTTGCCCTGTGCCTCGAACAGCTGCTAGTGTAGCATGGCTGCAAAGATTTCTTTGTACGGTCACTAAAACGCAACACTTTTGCTTCTGCTACAGGGACAAAGTACCAGGAGTCTGAGCCAGTATACCCAGCTCAGAACACAGACTGGGAGGCTGTTTTCCCTGATGGGACACCAGTTAAAAAGGACAAGAAGCCGGCCTACGTGTTTGTCTGGAAGACCTGGGGTGAGATGAAGTATCAAATACCTCTAAATTATTTCTCTTCTGAGGGTCACAGAGTTTCTTGTGACCTGAAATATAAGCCATGATGGATTATGTATGAGCCTTATCACATAATCAGATTATGTTGCTTCATTTGCCCTACATGTAAGTTTTTTTTTTTTTGTTGAAAATAATCCATGATTTTCAGTGTTGGGATTCAGACTTTGCATGTTTTATGGCACAAGGCATCAATGACATTATATCCAAAAAGTGTCATATTTATATAAAAAGTAAAGTGTAGCATTTATATCTTCTTTTAAAGCAAGCTCTGACTCTGAATGCATTGTATACAAAGTTTTGTAGTCATTTGAGGTGAAGAGGCAGCAAAGTGCATTTCATACTCATCAGGCTCTGGATGCTCATTTGGCAGGTCAGTACTGGCAGGTGGCAGACGGCCCCTCTTCCTCCCTGACAATCAATACGGATGACATCCCACTGGGCTCCTACACCATGGACATCGTTATCTACCACTACCGTAGCAAGGAGAAGTTCATTCCTCTGGGATACGCCTCCAATCAGTTCTCCATCACTGGTGAGTTAGGAGACTGTATAAAAAGTGGAGGGCTTGTTTAAAAAAAACAACAAAGACAATACCTGTTATCATCTTTTTTGGACACTTTACAACTTTCTTAAGAAAACTGCAACACCTTTCCCCCCCAATATCCCAAAAAATATTACCAATAATAATAATAATAATAATAATAATAATTAAAAACAGAAAAAACAAAAGTATTTTTTAAGAATACATTGAACTGTGGGGATTATCAAGCAAAACCCTCTCATATAGGCTACATCTATCCATTTACTTCAGGTCCTCTAAGGTACAAATTAAAGTGTAGTTACCTGTGATGTTATTCTACACTTTTAAACCATTTTTAATTATGGTGAAAGTTGTTTTACTTACATAATTATTTGGTGTTCTCCTCAGATCAAATCCCTTTCGCTGTCTCTCTGGACCAAGTGAACGACATCGTGGCCGGGGACATGCGCTTCATCCAGAACAGGGCAATCGCCTTCTCCATCACCCTCCACGACCCCAGCCAGTACCTCAGCAACGCAGACATCACCTTCAACTGGGACTTTGGCGATCAAAGTGGAGCCCTGATATCCAGAGAGATGACTGTCACTCACACCTACATCAACTCTGGCTCCTTCAAGCCTCAGGTGGTGATTCAGGCGGTCATCCCAGATAAGGCCTGCGACCCACCAGTTAATCCCCCAACCAAAGCCCCTGGTCCACCTACTCATCAGGGCACCACAGGTAAGGCAAGGCAAGGCAGTTTAATTCATAAAGCACATTTCAGCAACAAGGCAATACAAAGGGCTTTACCTAAAACATTAAAGAGCAGTTAAAAACAGTTAAACTATTAAAACAGCTAAAATAGAATAAGACAGGTATAAAAATACAAAAATAAAAGGTACAGTGCAGTACAAAAAATGAACAATTATTTAAAGAAAAGCAGCATCAAAATGAAAGGTTTTCAGCCTTGATGTTAAATAAACACCATGCTAATGTTAATTAATAAGCATTAGCTAGCTAGAGGTGTTAAGTGCTCATTAGGTTAGCATCATAAAAATATTTCTATGGTTAGCATGCTATCATTCTAAAGTATATTTAAGCAATAGCTCATGTCATGAGCTTTTATAAAAGGGTAATAAAGTATGGCAATATTAAAGTTATAGTCACAATCTCATTTAAATAGATTTCTATTACAAAATATTCATGTTTACAATAAAATAGGTCCTCTGACATAGGCTGCACATAACATTACCGAGGCGGTTGCTACTCAGCACAGGTAACGTGTACACTACCTGTGCTCAGTAGCAACCGCCTCGGTAGTAGCTAGCTAGTAGCTAGCTAGCACAGGCTAACCCTTTATTGCTTAATTTACAAGCTAAAAAAAGGCACACAATAACACAAACAAACTAAACAGGGAAGCAGTAGACCAGCAACTCCCGTTTTCTGCAAGGTAAAATAACTGTTTTTGTCTGGTGGCTTTGAAAAGAGAAAAGATAACAGCTTCAGTTCCCCGTCGGAAAGGGCTGTCTGACGGCAAGGTAAAGCAGTGAAAATATTCTAAATATAGCCTACACTTAAAGGGATATTTGCTGATTTTAAACCAGCTCTGTGTCATGGCATTGTGTGTGTGCAGCTGAACAGCTTCCCTCCATGGCATCAGCTATCAGTTTTTAGTCTAACGTTTTTTTCTCAAGCGCCGTGTGATAATGCAAAGGAAATGACGGCTACGAACCAATCACATTGCTTGATTTGAGCTACACCTGCTTAGCTTCAGCATGCTAGCATTTAACATTAGCATTTAGCTTAAAGCTACAGTGCGTAGTTTCTGTCGCCCCCATGAGGAATTCTAAGTAATGACAACCAAACTGTCGGCGCGTCCACATGATACAAACCTTCTGTGACCACGCATCGCTTTCACCCCCCCCCACACACACACACACTTAAGTGCTTAAGTACTTCGTCCAAAAAAGCAAATAAGTGTTTTTCCTAAAATGTCCAACTATCCCCTATAAAATGTAATCATATTTACAATATTTGTACTTGTGTGTATACCTTAGCTCCACATACGTACATCTTAATGAAGCACAAACTAAATTTCCCTGTGTGTAGTGAAAGCTGCTGCACTGGCATCTGCTGTCCCCATACTGGTTTCCACCAAGGCAACTGGTACAACTGTCAACATGGTTCCTTCGGACACAGAGGAGGACAACACTGAGGATGAGGCCTCTACTGCCCCCAACACTCAGCCTACCCCGGAAGCACCCACAGTGGCCAAAACTCCCTCCCCCGTCAACGGTGACATGCCAGCTCACAGTGAGGCAAAGACAGGTAAGATTTTTAAATTAGAGTATAACTAGATATAACCAGATGATCACTTGTTTAATCCCCACCCAAGGTAGTATATGTGCAACAGAAATGTGTCCTGTTAAAGTGCAAAATACTGAGTTGATACCAGCTGACCAGAACCAGATAAAAGCATCAGCCAATTTCCTTCAATGTAAATTCGATGTAAATCTTAAAAGAAGCACTGCCATTGTGTGAATCCTGATTTGCATGCTGACTGGAGTTTTTTGGCTCAGGTTTTCTTATTTAATTTTTTTATATCTGCATCTACAATACGCACCAATCCAAGAGTAGCATGTTCAATTTGAATAACCAGTTTTATTGTCAACTTGATATTGGGAGAAAGGCTGTTTCAAAGTACAGCACAGAATAAAAGCTTCTGGCTTCATTATTTACAGGAGGCATTATGCATGAATGCACACTGACCCTGATGTTGTAGCCATGCTGAGTACGGACCATTGTAATCTGTAAAGTGTGAACACTCATGAATATTCAGGAGCAGGCTCATTGATGGTGTGGAAAAAAAAATATCTTAGCTGTACGGGCAGCAGCCCTACACTTCTAATCTATTACTTTAACTCACGTTAAAGGACATGCATTCAGTAAATACAGAATCATATTATTTGGCACCAACAAAAAAAAACAGGCACTCTTATATGACACAGTAAGATACAAAATGACGCTGCATCAATAATGATTTCTTAGTAGAAATATCCAAAAGGATCTGTTATTAGTGAGCTAAACCCCTGCTGCTGTTTATTCTCCCCAGGTGCAAAGCGACCAGTGACCCTGACGGGCCAAGCGACTGTGGTAGTCGTTGCCAAGAGGGACGCTGATGACAAACCCTCCGACGATGACTGTGTCATATATCGTTATGGCTCCTTCTGCACTGGCATCGAAGTGTTTGGTGCGTTACCTTTCATTAGTGATATGATCAGGAAGATGTAAAATGACTGATGCATGTCGGTGACGTCTTGTCTTTGTTTTCAGAGGCCATTGAAAAAGTAGAGATTGTACAAATGGACAACGCTGTGATGGCAACACCGGACATGGACAGAAATGTGTTGGATATCACTGTTACCTGCCAGGGAAGGTGAATGCTCCTGCACTCCACTTTATCAAAATAAAAAAACATTTATTGTTTATTCTGACTCCCTGGAGCATCTTCTTCCTCCAGCTTTCCCAAAGAGGTGTGCAGCGTGATTCTGGATGCAGAGTGCTTGAGGCCGATTCACACAGTGTGCAACATGGTGGAGCCCTCCAAAGAGTGCCAGCTGGTGTTGCATCACTTCTTCAATGACTCTGGTGTCTACTGCATCAACGTGTCCATGGCCAACGACGTCAGTTTTGCTGTCACCAGTGCCAAAGTCAGCGTCGACATAGGTACGCAACATAAGCACTATATCTCTCATATATAGCTCTCAGGTCATCAGGCGGAGGTCTTCTAGCTGTACCCGGAGTTAGATCTAGGTCCGGGGAGGGGGCCTTCAGTTACTATGGTCTTGCGCTCTGGAACAAGCTGCCTGATGACCTGAGGTCCAGCACAACTGTGTCCACATTCAAAAGCAAACTCATCCACCATATAATAGTCCAGTGGTTCGACAATACAGTACATTTCTCCATTTTATCCTGCTTATTGACAGCGTGATCCTCGTTTCAGGTTCAGGTCTGTCCTCTCCTGGTACCATCGCCATGGTGTTGGGTGGCCTGGTACTTGTTCTAGCAGTAGGAATAGTGGCATATTCTTACAAGTAAGAACTGACTTTCAATTTTCTATTAATTATACACAATTTCATTTATTTACTTTAAGGGATACATTTGCTGATATTCTACATGTGTCTTATCAAATCCCATGAAAAGAAGTATTTCCTGTGAAGCCAAAGCCAGATATAGACCTTTGTTGCATGTCAAACCCCTTCTCTCGCATTGTTTCCTGTCTACCTCTTCAGTGTCAAATCGTCCAATAAAGGTGAAAATGCCACAAAAAAGACCTTTAAAAAAACATACAGGCATTGTAATTTATTTTGACTCAATCCCACCGGGCTGTTCTCATACACTGTTCGAACTCGTACCTACAAGAAGTAATGCACTTTAATTTGTGTATAACCCTTGCAATCATGAGCCGGGACGTGCTAGGTGGCCGGTGGGCGTAGGAGCGCAAAAAAAACCCCACTTTCCATCCCCATGATGTTGCTTAATGTCTGCTCGATGTCTAAATAGCCAGCTGTTCGCTAACACGTTCACCATGCCAGCGTAAATATGTTAGCGTTGTGTCCGCAGCTTGTTCCCACTGCTTCCAATGTGGCTAAAAAAATTATTTTAAAAGTTTAAAAATAAAAGTATGCATTTGTCTTCTGTAGGAATGAATGAGCTTCAGAAGGGAAGTCAGAGAGTATTAAGAGACAGACTAACACATAGTTGGTTTTGGTCTGTTCATGGGATTTTGTGGAAGATAATATAATTATAGAATATTACCAGCTTTATCAGTAAGTCTAAATTAAACAACTGGATTTTGTGCTCCACTCAACAGGCGCTTTAAGTCCTACCGTCCTCTGAAAGAAGAACTGATAGCGTCTGCAGGCCCGCAGGTGGGCCGGGCTCCTGCCCGCTCTGGAGCCTCTGTGTTCTGGAAGCTTCTGAACAGACGGGGAGCTGTGGACAACTGCCCTCTGCTGCAGGACCGACCTGTGTGAACCAGCCTCACACCACAAAATGCAACACCAAGAAACTTATGATTCAAAGTTTTCTGCACCTGAGATGTCTTTTTATACTTTTCTTTTTATTTTATTTTTTTTTTTACAGATTTTCTAAATGACAAACTCAGTGTGTAATATTTAGGTGTTCAAATCAAAATAATTTGTTTTCTTTAATTACACTTTAGACATGCTCTGATCTTTTGTACCTACAAAGTTGGTAGTAAAAGTGTATACTTTCATTTTGACAAAACAGAATTTTTCCAATAAACGTTGCTCAAAACAGTTGTGTAGTCTTATTTCACTGGGACTTTTGACACTTTTCTAACAGTACAGTTACTGACGAAGTAAGACTTTTTTTGTGATTGTTGCGGGCAAAAATTCTTGATTATGCGGCACGTTTTCTGAAAAAATGCGATGGAATATGCGGGTTATTTATTCAATTTCATGCGATGAAATTGCGGGAACTTGCAAAAACTGCGGTTTCATCATGGCTTCATCGCGGGGTTTGCAGCTTTTCGATGATGTTCACATCGAGTAATTAAGTCACTTCATAACGTTCCCATGGCAACAGGGGAAAATGGCTGCACTTGTGTGAAGTAAACGCAACATTTTTCAACTTTCTGCTAAGATATATGTGACTTTTTTTGCGATGAAAATGCGGGGATTATGAAATCATGCAAGCACCGCATATTTTGCGCGGAAATCGAAAGTACGGCGTATTTATAAAAATGGTAGTAGCCAGTTTTAGCGCAAACCGCTAATTAGCTTATAACGCTAGTCGTCGGGGCACGGGTAAGGTAAAAAGAAATTGCTATTTCTATACCACTAACAAGGCTCAAAATAGCACCACACTTCCACGGTATCATCATGTAAACTGAAGCATTGAGAACATTGTAAGTGTACAGTTTATTAAAAAGATAGTTTATAAAGACAATACCGTTCACGTATACAGGCAGGCACCATCTTGGCAAAACAGTTAAGATCAGTCAAACGACGAACGCCGTGCTTGAGCTATGTTACTGGTTACACAGCGTGAATGTAGGGACCCTCATTATGCTACCGTGGCAGTGTGCTGCTATTTTGAGCCTTGTTAGTGGTATAGAAATAGCGATATCTTTTTAATTTATCCGTGCCCCGATGACTAGCGTTATAAGCTAATTAGCGGTTTGCGCTAAAACTGGTCACATTCGATTAGCATGAAAACAAATCCCAGAGAACGGTCCACTCGGCACACGTGTTATCAGTGGTGTAGTCTACGTGATACGCAGGTAAACGCAGTATACCCACTAAGAAAGCTCCAGGATTTCCATATAACCTCTTAAAAATGCCAAATGACACAACAAACAACATACTTTCCATTATATTTTTGACATATTTTGAATTGTCATCTGTGTTTTTCTTCTTCACATAGGCTAAATAAAGGTATTTCCACCATAAATTGGTGAATAAAAGTTATCCGAATGCAGGAAATGAAGTCTTTGATGCTCAAAATAACCCTGGGGGAGGACACCCCCCCACTATGATGTGGCCCCCCTCCCCCAAAGGCAGATTCTGGCCCATATATATAGGCCAATATATTTATATACAGTACAGTATACCCACTACAATACATTATACTACACCACTGTGTGTTACTAACCCCTAGGTTTGCGATGGACATTTGACCCCCCCTCCCCAAGTAATCTGACACTGGACTCATGGTTTATAAATTCACACATTTTGTACAAAATAATCCTCACAAATAATGTTGTGATTTCTGAGCCATGCATAAGAAATACAGCTTCAGAATTCAGTTGAGACATTAACATGTAATGTAGTCATGCATTAGTCAGGGACCCTAAATGGAAGAAAAACTTAGCTTCAACATGTCAAATTATATCAGCTTTTTAACTACAAACTGTAATATGTTAAATGTAAAAACAAGTGTGTAAATGTAAAAAGTATTTTTTCCCTGCATAAATGCTACATAAATTAATGAGAAAAGATATAAATGATTGGTGTTGAGTCTACAACTTTACTACATGTGATAACTCAATATTAAGAATTTCAACATTTTGCAGGACACTCATATATTTAGATTGATTTTATAAAAGACAAACACATTCACATGTCACAGGAATTTTATTTAGAACATAGTCAAACTAGTAATTGACAATAATTTGTTTGGAATGCATCCAAGAACACATTGCAATCAATTTCGTGTTTGACTAGCGCCTTTTTACCCCCTTTTAATATTCCTCTCCTTCCTCCTCTCCCTCCCCCTCAATAGAGTCGACTCCAACCTCCTCATAATCCTTCTCCAGAGCTGCCATGTCCTCTCTGGCCTCAGAGAACTCTCCCTCCTCCATACCCTCACCCACATACCAGTGAACAAAGGCACGCTTAGCGTACATCAGATCAAACTTGTGGTCAAGCCGAGCCCAGGCCTCTGCAATAGCAGTGGTGTTGCTCAGCATGCACACAGCCCTCTGGACCTTGGCCAGGTCTCCACCAGGAACTACAGTGGGCGGCTGGTAGTTGATGCCCACCTTGAAACCAGTGGGGCACCAGTCCACAAACTGGATTGTGCGCTTGGTTTTAATGGTGGCGATGGCAGCATTTACATCTTTGGGCACCACATCGCCACGGAACAGCAGGCAACAAGCCATGTATTTGCCGTGGCGAGGGTCACATTTAACCATCTGGTTGGCTGGTTCAAAGCAGGCGTTGGTGATTTCTGACACTGAGAGCTGCTCATGGTAAGCCTTCTCAGCAGAGATGACAGGGGCATAGGTGGCCAGAGGGAAGTGGATACGGGGATATGGCACCAAGTTGGTCTGGAACTCTGTCAGATCAACGTTGAGAGCACCGTCGAAACGAAGGGAGGCAGTGATGGAGGACACAATCTGGCTGATCAACCTGTTGAGGTTGGTGTAAGAAGGACGCTCGATATCGAGGTTCCTACGGCAGATATCGTAGATGGCCTCGTTGTCCACCATGAAGGCACAGTCAGAGTGCTCCAGGGTGGTGTGGGTGGTCAGGATGGAGTTGTAGGGCTCCACCACAGCCGTGGACACCTGGGGAGCTGGGTAGATGGAGAACTCCAGCTTGGACTTCTTGCCGTAGTCGACAGACAGACGCTCCATCAGCAGGGAGGTGAAACCAGAGCCGGTGCCACCTCCGAAGCTGTGGAAAACCAGGAAGCCCTGAAGGCCGGTGCACTGGTCAGCCTGAGGACAGAGAGGGAGAGACAATGAGATACAGTTATGTCATTTAATTCAAAAATTAGGAATGGATCCCTCCTGATATCAAGTTACAAACCAGTTTGCGGATCCGGTCCAGCACCAGGTCGATGATCTCTTTGCCGATGGTGTAGTGTCCACGGGCGTAGTTGTTGGCAGCATCCTCCTTGCCGGTGATCAGCTGCTCAGGGTGGAACAGCTGGCGGTAGGTCCCAGTACGCACCTCATCTGAAGAGACCGATTCGATCAGAAATGACTCGATGGTTTAACTTAAAAAAAAAAAAAAAATCAAAAGCTAACTATGGCATCTATATTTAATTGGAGTTTACCGATGACAGTGGGCTCCAGGTCGACAAATACAGCTCTGGGGACGTGTTTTCCAGCTCCAGTCTCACTGAAGAAGGTGTTGAAGGAATCATCTCCACCTCCGAGAGTCTTGTCACTGGGCATCTGTCCGTCCGGCTGGATCCCATGTTCCAGGCAGTAAAGCTCCCAGCAGGCATTGCCAATCTGGACACCAGCCTGACCGACGTGGATGGAGATGCACTCACGCTGTAGAAAGAAAAGAAGAAGATGTTATTTGCATGCATTTAGTTTTAATTGCACATTCCATTTGGGGTTACATTCGGATGCTGCTGGCTTTTACATGAAATCTAAAACAATAATTGTGTGCATCTAATCCTGCTGGAAAGTAGGAACTACCCCTATTTGAGATGAACAGGCAGTGCAGCAGGAGGCACCTCCCTGCACCACAATCTGCAGGGTACAGAAATGCCTGACAGCAGCCCCTGCCGAGGCAGGACACTCGTCTTTCCTCCTTTCTGTCCTCTTGTCCTTTTTTTTTCCCACACGCTCCCTCTTTTGCAAGCTCAAGCGCAAATGCAAATGCATTGGCCCGTCCACATTATCCTTCTGGAATCTTCCACTTGCTCTCATGCCTTGAGGATGCACAATCAATCACAGCTTGAATGCTTGGAGAAAATAATTTGCCCGAGCACAACTGAGTCATTTTATATTATATTTGAATATAATCTGAATTAAAATAGCAGTTTGGATTCAATCAAAAGAGTAATTATGTATTCAAATGAACCCTTCCTATTTCAAGTCATGCTTGAAACAGAAGCTTTGTGTTTTTTTGTTTTTTTTTAAAATTATTGATGAGATTAAAAATAGGATATTTGCTGCTTTATGAATTAAAAATGATAGATCCAATCTAATGTGTCCATCCATCCCCACCCAATCGCTTCCTCCCTGCCTTCAAACAGGGGAGGGCATATGCAAGGTGTCGGGTTTAGCGTATGCACACGTTCCATTTGACAAAAATTAAAAAAATATATATAAAAAGGCAATTAATGCTGCTGCTTTATAAAGACAAACACGGTTATCCACCTGAGTGCCTGTTACTAAAGCCTGAATGGAGACAGTCGGTGCATTGTTCTCATCTCTATAACGTTACACAATGACAGTCGCACCGTGCAGTGCTGCACACCGGTCTGTTCATCCACCAACAGCAACATTATAGGCCTACAGTTCACCTTTCATTCCTAAATATAATATATTTAGAGATTATAGATGATGTCTTGATTAT
The DNA here is from genome assembly GCF_031162955.1 of Sander vitreus. Lineage (NCBI taxonomy): Eukaryota > Metazoa > Chordata > Actinopteri > Perciformes > Percidae > Sander > Sander vitreus. Next base: position 29,264,699 of record NC_135861.1, on the reverse strand, counting down.
TAACGACGACATTGTGTAACGTTGTAACAAGCAAGACGCTGCTGGACCTTAATCTCCAACCTCACAAAACTGCTTCAGACAGACAGCTGAGGAAAGATACACTTACCATTGTTTTCGTTTGTGGTTCAAAGAGGAAGAGGAGAAGGAGACAATGTGAAGAAAGAGGATTTTTTAAAAACGGTGTGCTTTGCGTCGCGTGTTGTACCCAACGGGGTCGATGCAACAACTGCTGAATGGGAGGGCGGTGCTACCACATTTATACACGCAGGGCTTCTGTGCACGGTGGAGAAAAAAAAAAGAAAAGGTTTTTACTAGGCCTTCTACCATTTGGTAATGGTGTTATCAACCGAGCTGTTCTGTATTATGCATTCAACTGTATATATGTATATGTATGTGTAAAACCTGCTCTTAAAGTGCACTGCAATGTTGTTGACAGGGTAAAGGCATTGTATTTTTGATGGGATTAAGAATATAAATATCAGGGGTTTCCCTACCATTATAAGGCTGAAGGTGCACCAAGCTGAATGAATGTAAAACCAAAAACTAAATGACTTCCCCCCCCCAGATCTAATGACTGTTGTTGGTCCCCAGTGGACTTCTTTAGCAAGTTTTGTATTTAAGCTTTTTGAGTGTTATTTTTTTATTATCTGCTCTAGCTTTTTTTTGGACACGGACATAGATGATGGGGAAATGTATTTTTTTGTATTGAAAAACTTAACATTTTCTTGAGGGAGGATCCCTAAACCAACTTTCACCAAGGGGAAAACACAGAATATGTAATGGCACTTTTCTTTAAATTGTTTTAGCTTAAAGCCTTGTTGCAATGCAATTTTTCATATTTCTGATGTTCAGAAATGAAAGGCCATTCTTATTGAATAAAGGGGTAGTTCAAACAAAGCCAATTATTCATGCTGAGGAATGAGCGAAGACTGCATCTATTATGTGGGTGTGGCAAACTGCAAATCAATAGCCTACAAAGCTAAAGCCTACAGCTATATATCCTGGTGCTTATACGCAAATTCTGTGTAAAAAAAATATGTGCCTTTTCTTTTCACTGCACTTGATATAAACGATGCAAAATGGCTGAATGCTTCTGCTGCACAAGATGCTTCCATCCCACTCGAGCTTGGCATTCATGTTGATGCGGAAGCCGGCCATGGTAGATATCCCTCCGGCCTGCCAGCTCTCAAGCTCCCCTCCCTCTTTGCCCCAGATTCTCTGCAATGATGTCATTCAGTGGGCCGATCACGTGGCTGCATGTCAGCCTGTCTCTCCGTTCAGCTGGACTGACGTTGGGGTGTGCTTCCTCTGGTTCTTTCCTGTTTTGTGGAACTGAAATAGCAGTTTATGTGACATAATGGTTGCACTAAAGCACTTCATAAGGTCCTTGTTCACAGTGTGACTCCTGCAGTAAAAAAAAAAAAAACATGAAATCCCATGCCCTTTAAGCTGACTTGAAACATGCAGGGAATTAAAGCCATTTGAAAAGAAGCTTGCACATTGCTTCTATAACATAATCAGCAGGTCTACTGCAAAATCCTTAATGCAGTATGAACTCCAAATGTTGCTTTTCCCAGAGCGCCCGCCATAATGTGGGAGTTATCATCATTTATATAGCAGGGAAGAGAGGATGTATAATTTACAACCAGCTTTTTGTGGCTGCTATACTCAATAGGGCCGACAGGGGATGAAAGAGAAGAACAGGAAGCAGCCAGGACTTATTGAGAGAACATTCTGCACCCCTCCTCCTTCTCCTCCTACTCCCGAGCAGCTGTGAGACAGGGAGGGTCTGAGCAGCTGCACACCCAGAGGAGAGAGGGAGGATGGGAATGCTGGAGAGATGGGAGTGGTCCTTCATGGCATGGAACTGACCGCACTGTATCCTGCAAAAACAGAATATGATACCCGACAAAGTGACAGAGCATATTTTTCATCTGTCACAGCAGAATCCTTATGCAGGTGCAGTTATCTAAACTGGGCCATCAGATAAAAGAGGAAGGCTGTGTTATATTTGAATAGATTAACGAGCAAGATTTTGATCTTGATATATTTTGTTTGACTGGTGTCATTTTGCAGAGTTGGGCCAGAACCTCGCAAGAACGCTGTTCTGGAAGTCTATGTGGTTACTGTACATGTTTTGGTTCTGCAAACCAGTCAAAATATAGTAGAACATGGAAACACAGACACAAGGACATACATGTAGGCTAATAGATAATCCATTAAGCCATTTATTAATAAATCTAGATGTGACAATTGATCAGAATGTAGCCGATTGTATCATGTGACGACAAATAGGGCAATTGAATACAGCTGAGACATAATTGAACAGCAACACAATGTTTTTAAGCCAAGAAATTGTTTTAAACTGGCCGCTGCAATCTTTTGGCATAGCTCTTTTTAAAGATTTCAAATGACTCATTATTTCACAATGAATAAATCTGATCAGCTGGCTCAATGCCTGAAAAATCTCAGAAGTGACATAATAATACACAATGGCTAAGACTATATAAGACAGGTAGATGTCATATGTTTTGATTTGATGGTGTCGAAAAATGATTCACCAAAAAAGAGGAAAAAAATGATCTGATTTACTGTTATATGCTATGTGCAGCCACTCATAGCCTTCTGCAGCCACAATAAACCGAGATCAGCTTCTCTTGACTAGCATGATAAAGTGGGTTATTTTAAGCCGCCTAACATTTAAAGAGGTGTCATTTCTGCCTCTGGGACAACTGTTGTCATAGAGCTTTCCTTTGTTGTTAGCAACCAAGCCCGCTAACTGTGTGTTAGTTTGCTTTTCTTTAGCTCCACTGAAGAACAATTTATGGTCTCTCTGGTTGAAAGTTGAATGTTTAACACAAACAGAGCTGCTATGCACGTCCAGTTACGTTACTGCCTGTAGAAAGAACGAGGTTTTATATGATGTGTGTGAACAAAAGAGCCGACCCACATTGATGCCGTGCATCTCGTGTTTGCAGAGGCCACACCCTATTGTCCTCATGACAATTGATCTGTTTTGTTGTCATCGGTTTTATGAGAGGAGGACACATGCACTTATAGGTGACAGGATGTGTGTTTCCTTACAGACACAGGACATCAGGCTGACATATTTTTTGGGGAAAAGAAGTGGCTAAGGCGCCTCACATCCCCCCACAGAGGCAGCTGCACTGCAGTACTTTAATGCTGCCATTTAAGCTGGATCACGTGACTTCAGATAAAGGCGGTCTGTGTGGATACTGGGCTGTATCCAGGCAACTCCATATTCATTTCCTAGCAACGGTTAAATCTTGGGAGGAGGGCTGGGGGGTTGGGCGTCTGTGGATCTCTGTGGCCTACATGTCTCATCTCTGACACGGCAGTTTGACCTCTTTTGTCTATAATGGACTGAAAATAAAGTCTGAATACTGGAATTAAAAATCAACTGCTGCTATTGCTCAATAAAATCCACAGCCATCAAGTTTTTAAATATGTGGAATGATTGACTGCATGATGTATAACAGGTTTCATAGAAAGCTAGAGATGGTCAGAGCAAAAATGCACCGAAATATAACTAAAGGCAAAGGTTGTCTGGGCTTTTTTTTATACCTGGAAATAGGGCTTAAACTACTGATGACATTTTACATCAACTGCAGATGCATATTTCTTGATATTGTCTTTAGGCAGATGACTCATAATAACACACTTACACCAGCATGCCATTTTTTGTGTAAGATTTGTATAACTTTGCAGTGTGGAAGGCAAACATGAGTTTGAAATTAAGGCAGACAGTTAGATGGTAATTAGTGTTATAATTTGGGGTTTTGATGAGTTAGATTGCCTGAGTGATTTTGTACTGGCAGGTGTTCAGACACCAGTCATGTGCATTGTATGAGGCCAACGAAAGATCAAAGAAATAATCATTGTGACTATAGTTAACAATGTGATATATTGTCAAATTGCAGACTATTTTATTCTACTCTGTACTTAAGTAAATTGTATCTTATCGCATCTATTCTATTACAGGCTGTTTTATATGTTAATCTGCAAGGATTTATGTGTTTATAATGTGGAAGTGCATACAAACTATTTGCTAGACGTCAGACTGGGACACTGGGCCTGTGTGTACCAGCATGCTCAAAATAAAGCAGCATTTTCCTCACAATAAGAGGCACCATGCTGGACCCGGGTGTGGTCTTGGTGCTGTTGACCAATAGCGGCACAGCAGCCCACTGCGCCGGCGCTGCACTTGTATATATAGCGCTCTCCATCCTTATGACCGCCATTATCTCTTACAGCGACCCCCTTACTGTCGAATTGTAAGATTCCCTGTCTCAGGGCTGCAACCCTCCACCTCGACTCCAACATAACAAAATGGTAAGAACTATTCAAAACCTGTATAAATAGACATATTTAAGGTCGTTTAAAAGATGTGAGGAGGACGGGAGGGGGGCGTTAACAATATTGGAAAAGTGGGAATAAGCCTGAGATATCATAAAAGGTTTAAAGTAGCTTTCTTAAACAAGTCATTTTTTTTTAATGCATTATCTATGAGGTTTGGTGTGGGGAGATGTTCAGGTGGTGCTTTGGATGGAGAACAGCTAGCTAATGTTACGTGGCTGGCTGACTGAACAAAAGAGGTTTTCATCAGATGGTGGACAGAATGAATAATGAAGGCTTCGGTCCAACCAACCTCCGACTCTCTGCGGTGTTTTAATCCATCTAGCTCCGGCCAGCAGCACTACTCGTAATGCAGTTCAGTTAACCGACAGGGAGTTGCTCGTCTTCAGATGCCCCACACCCAGTGGAAGCCTGTCCGTTGAGAAAATGGATGAAGTGCACTGTCAGCATGGCAAAACATTAAAAATTCATGGTATTTAGTACACTGCTGGTCCCCTTGATAGCTACTGCGCCTGTGCGGGTTAAAAGGGAGTTTAATATTCTGTTGTTATAACTGGTTATTATTATTTTTTTTTCTCTGTCCAGACTGAACCTTTTTCTGGAAATTTCGGGCGAGTCATTTTTTTTCCCCAAGGATGGCGAAGGCATGTCCCGCCCTTCTCAGCCTTACTCTGCCTCTGATTGGCTTACCCTCTTCTCCTTACACTAACCAATCTCAATCCTGTTGCCTGAACCTAACCAACCCAACCAACGAATACAACAAGTACAAGCCAATCAGAGGGAGAGTAGGGCGTGTCGTGCCTTCGCCATCCTATCAGGAGAGAAAAAATGCGGCTAACGGTCTTACATGTATTAATGGTTTAGCTTTTCACACGAATTCCATGAAACGTCATTCGTTGCCAGAGTGATTGGCTTGTCGCATGGCAACGGTGTTCCAGACACCTCGGTGCGCCAGTAAAAAGTTGAGTCTGCTTAGTTTGAGATTAGTCCGTGAGACCATTTAGTTACCCAGACCGCCATTAATTGGTTGTTACTGTCAAATTAGAAATCGATGATTGCAATTCACTTTGAACAACAACTTTGAACAACATGTATTCACTTACTAAGCCTATTAAAAAAAAAAGAAACTATAATTGAACCCATCCCACTATTGGGAGCAGTGGACAGCTATTTATACAGCAACTGGGGGTTCAGTGTCTTGCTCAGAGACACTTTGACATGTGGCTAGAGGAGCCTGGGATTGAACCCCTACCCTTGAGGTTATGGGGCAACCGCTCTACCTCTGAGCCACAAGCCACCATTTGATCAATTACATAAAGATTAAAGTGAAATGTACTCATTTTCCAGTGTTAAAATACGTTTTTTTTTGTCTTTTCCAGTGTAAAATGTCTAAAATAATGCATACAGGTATTAACCTCCAATTCTTTTCTTTCCACAGCGTGAGTGTATCTCAGTGCACGTTGGTCAGGCTGGTGTCCAGATTGGCAATGCCTGCTGGGAGCTTTACTGCCTGGAACATGGGATCCAGCCGGACGGACAGATGCCCAGTGACAAGACCATCGGAGGAGGAGACGATTCCTTCAACACCTTCTTCAGTGAGACTGGAGCTGGAAAACACGTCCCCAGAGCTGTATTTGTCGACCTGGAGCCCACTGTCATCGGTAAGTGTCATCACCTCTGGCTGAACATTAAATTAGGCAAATAAATATATAAAATATATACAAAATTAATGATAATTGTAAAAAACTGATTCAATGATTTTTCTCTCTTCAGATGAGGTGCGTACTGGGACCTACCGCCAGCTGTTCCACCCTGAGCAGCTGATCACCGGAAAGGAGGATGCTGCCAACAACTACGCCCGTGGACACTACACCATCGGCAAAGAGATCATCGACCTGGTGCTGGACCGGATCCGCAAACTGGTGGGTAGCTTGATATCAGGAGGGACCCGTTCTTAATTTTTGAATTAAATGACATAACTGTATCTCATTGTCTCTCCCTCTCTGTCCTCAGGCTGACCAGTGCACCGGCCTTCAGGGCTTCCTGGTTTTCCACAGCTTCGGAGGTGGCACCGGCTCTGGTTTCACCTCCCTGCTGATGGAGCGTCTGTCTGTCGACTACGGCAAGAAGTCCAAGCTGGAGTTCTCCATCTACCCAGCTCCCCAGGTGTCCACGGCTGTGGTGGAGCCCTACAACTCCATCCTGACCACCCACACCACCCTGGAGCACTCTGACTGTGCCTTCATGGTGGACAACGAGGCTATCTACGATATCTGCCGTAGGAACCTCGATATCGAGCGTCCTTCTTACACAAACCTCAACAGGCTAATTGGTCAGATTGTGTCCTCCATCACTGCCTCCCTTCGTTTCGATGGTGCCCTCAACGTTGATCTGACAGAGTTCCAGACCAACTTGGTGCCATATCCCCGTATCCACTTCCCTCTGGCCACCTATGCCCCTGTCATCTCTGCTGAGAAGGCTTACCATGAGCAGCTCTCAGTGTCAGAAATCACCAATGCCTGTTTTGAACCAGCCAATCAGATGGTAAAATGTGACCCTCGCCACGGCAAATACATGGCTTGTTGCCTGCTGTTCCGTGGCGATGTGGTGCCCAAAGATGTAAATGCTGCCATCGCCACCATTAAAACCAAGCGCTCCATCCAGTTTGTGGACTGGTGCCCCACTGGTTTCAAGGTGGGCATCAACTACCAGCCGCCCACTGTAGTTCCTGGTGGAGACCTGGCCAAGGTCCAGAGGGCTGTGTGCATGCTGAGCAACACCACTGCTATTGCAGAGGCCTGGGCTCGGCTTGACCACAAGTTTGATCTGATGTACGCTAAGCGTGCCTTTGTTCACTGGTATGTGGGTGAGGGTATGGAGGAGGGAGAGTTCTCTGAGGCCAGAGAGGACATGGCAGCTCTGGAGAAGGATTATGAGGAGGTTGGAGTCGACTCTATTGAGGGGGAGGGAGAGGATGAAGGAGAGGAATATTAAAAAGTGCTAGTCACACAGGAAACAATTGATTTCATTCCTCAAATACATTCCAGAAATAAATGTTTGTTTATTAATTGACAGTTTGGCTGTTCAGAATAAAACTCCTGTAGGGCCAGAGAGGACATCAGCATGTTGGAGTTTACTCATGAGGGTGAGGAAGAGGAGTATTAAAAATACTCCTCGTAAAGAACTAGTTAAACAGGGAAAGGCATTCAAAAAACAAATGTTTGTCTATAAATTATGAGTTTGGCTGTTCAGACTAAGCAATTCAAAAAATGTCAGTTTGGCTCTGTTCTAAATAAATTTCCTTAAACATATGAAGTTGTCTGTGTTGTGTGTTATTTTTATTTTTTGGTTTAAGAATGAAAAGTAACCTTTAGTTGAAAGTTTAGTCTAGTTGATGTGATCAGATAAGAACATTAGATCACAAATTGCTGTACACCAATAAACATTACATGTCAAGTTTTGCAGAATACATACAGTATCAACAGTGTTTCAATTCTACTTTTAAATCTTTGGATGTTAGTTTGTAGTTAAAACGACGGTCAGCTTATTTGAATTATGGCTTTTCCTTTACAGAATTAGTGTTAGTTTTAGTTTAATTAGTTTTCTATCAATCATATTTTCGATTTATAAAGTAAATGATGCTCTGCAGTTGCTATAAAGCTAAGATTTTACCAATGATGATCTGTTAAAACTCCAGCTACGAGACTTTTCACAGGTTCCGAAGAAATTTGTGAATATTATTGCTACAGAACTCTTAAATGTATCCTTAACCCATTGAATAATCTGTAATGTGTGGGAACTATTAGATCATAATGTTTCTTCATTTCAACGGTAACCGCAGCTTTTCTAAGTGTCAGGTCAAGACACCAAATTCTTTATCATTTAAGGTTTCTGTAAGTTAATGCACTAGTGCACCAGCCACTCAAAATGCTTCAAAATGAACCCTTGTTTTACTTAAAGGATGAGACTGGAACTTTTAAATGTCCACCTGCACTACTAGTTCATCACACCATCTCAGGACACATCAGCATCTGTCCTCTACAGAGACCGAAAATCTACTCTAATTAAATAAGAGTAAATTAAATAAGTACTCACATTGAATTATATAGAGTACTCAAGTTAGTTACTCGCAAAAATCAATTGAGAAACAACCAGTGAAGTGATCCCGACTGGTCCTGGCTAACGCCGCCATGCTAACACGGGATAACTGCTAACGTTACCGGAGGACCAGGCCAGCGGGCCACAGCTGTTTACAACCACCATGACAGACCTATGACAGAAACCACAAGTTTGACTTCCTCATAATGGAAACTTAAACTTACTAACTTAAATATAACTTTGGCAAAACAACTGTGTAGCCTGTTCAGTGGCCGTAGCCGACCAACGGTGAGTCATTTTAAGCCAAGAAAGGGTGGCTGTATGTCACTATTTATAAACTAGCAGGATTAGCTACAGTATACTATATTATGTATAGGCATGTACAGTATGAACTTATGAGTGCTGTGCTGGTTCAACAGGTAGGTCTACTGACTAACCATAATCAGAATATTGCTGCGATGTTAAAACCAGCATGATATCTTTGAAAACATAGGATGGCCTGGAGGTAGCCAGGCAGACCAGGTGGCTGGTATTACATCTATGTGTGCCTACCATCTCTGCCCTTGAGCAAAGCCCTGAATCCCCAAACTGCTCCAGACCCTGCGCTGTAACCCCTCCAAAAATGCATTGGTGTGTGTATCAGAATCTCAGAGGGATATGCGAAGAGATACATTTCAACTGCCATGTGTTAATTGACTAATAAAGCATCTTAAAGCCCTGACCTGGCCTGACACACCAAGGCGACCGTCGTCTGCCTTTTTTTTGTCAGCCGTCGTCATGAGGAAATCTGATTGAAAAACAGTAGTGAGGAAAGAGCTCACACAAAAGAGGCTCTTGCCATCTCACCATCATCTCATCTGATCAAGCCAAAACACATAGGGCTGTCAAAACTGGTCATAAATGACGATTGAATGTTTCTTCTAAAAAAACACATGTTCGAACGATTGGAATAACTATTTTTGTACATTATGTCCATAATATGGCAAACGTACAACGAGATATACATAACTACTTGTGTAATGTTGGGTATATTTATTACAACAATCACGTCTTTTAAAAGATCTACATACCTACATTTTACAAAATAAACTAACGTTAATAAGCTAATATCCTATACCGTGACATTTAATATAAAGACCGTAATGTTAGACTGTCTAAACCGCTAAACAACTAGCCCCCAGTCTAGTCGTAGTTTCTCATCGTTTAATGTTTATTTGCATAAACGATTGATGTATTAAGAGAACACAGGAGATGTAATCATTATGTAATGCTACTAGCTAAACGCCTCTTCAACATTGCGTGGAGGTTTGGGACAGTGCCTAAGGAGTCCGAAGGCAGTCCGGGGTGGTGGTTCCCCTGTTCAAAAAGGGGGACCAGAGGGTGTGTGCCAATTGCAGGGATATCACACTTCTCAGCCTCCCTGGTAAAGTCTACTCCAAGGTGGCCGATAGTCGAACCTCAGATTGAAGAGGTACAATGCGGATTCCGTCCTGGTCATGGAACAACGGACCAGCTGTTCACTCTCGCAAGGATCCTGGAGGAGGCCTGAGAGTATGCCCATCCGGTCTACATGTGTTTGTGGCTCTGGAGAAGGCGTATGATCGGGTCCCTCTGGAGATATTGTGGAAGGTGCTGCGGGAGTATGGGGCTCCCTTCTCAGGGCCATCCAATCTCTATACGACCAAAGCGAGAGCTGTGTTCGGGTTTCTCGGCAGTAAGTCAAACTCGTTTCAGGTGAGGCTTGGCCTCCGCCAGGGCTGCGTTTTGTCACCAATCCTGTTTGTGATATTCATGGAAAAGATATCGAGGCGTAGTCGTGGTGGGGAGGGGTTGCAGTTCGGTGGACTGGGGATCTCAATGCTGCTTTTTGCAGATGACGTGGTCCTGATGGCATCTTTGGCATGTGACCTTCTGCACCCAGGATTGTTTCGCAGCCGAGTGTGACGCGGCTGGGATGAGGCTCAGCACCTCTAAATCTGAGGCCGGGAATGAGTCCTTACCCCAATTGAAGGAGTTCAAGGACTTTGGGGTCTTGTTCGCGAGTGAGGGGAGATTGGCCAAAAAATTGGCGCAGCGGGGGCGATATTACACTCACTTTATCGCACCGTTGTGACGAAAAGAGAGCTGAGCCAGAAGGCAAAGCTCTCGATCTACCGGTCGATTTTCGTTCCTACCCTCACCTATGGTCATGAAGGCTGTGTCATGACCGAAAGACATTGCAATTCCACCGTTGGCCGCTAAGCCCATGGTTGCATCAAAGCATGGCGCTGTTCCTGGGTCTTGAAGCTAACAGTACCTAGCAGTGGACCGCTCGGTCCCTCCGCTCCTATCGCAGGGAGACATGGAAAGACATGATGAAGAGTTATTTCCTCTCACGCAGGCGCAGAACGTATGCGGTAGTTGGCCTTCGGCTTTAATCTTTGCGGTGTGTTCAAGAGCAATTATTTGGCCAAGACAAATGTGATGTCCGGCGACGCTACAGTCTGTCTTCGTCCCCACTAGTTCTTGGCCATCTGCTTGGTGTGTCATCTTAAATGTAAGACCACTAGCCTTAGTTGGTTTGTTTAAATGTTGTTCCACATGCCTCAGTTAACCGCTGAGGTTAACTGAGTTAACCACTAAGTTGCAGTGCATTGATCTCTCTGGGCCACCGTACTATACCGTGCAGCTAATGCTGCCAATTTATGAATGCTTTTGTCATGAATGAAGTTATAAGTCACATATAAATGTTTGATATTTTGAACAAATTGCCTTCTCTGCAATCCAAGTTTAATGGTTAACAAATCAGCGCACTGACTTAAATTCAAATGCAATAAAACCACCAGATCCATTTTGGAGAATAAACCCATATTTCGCTCTGTATAGGTTGTTACATACTAAACCATCATTTAATTGTTACTTTTTATTTGAGAATCTGATATTTCATTTGGAGAAGCAGGGTAATGACCTTATGATCCCGTTCAAACCCTGATGACTACGTTTACATGCACATGATATAACGTTTTTTGCCCTTATTCCAAAAAAAGACGATATTCCAACTAAGCTGCAAAATACGATTTTACGAAGTTTTCCAGCGGTGGCAGACTTGTTCGACCGTGTGAACACAGCCTCCCTCTTTTATTCCTTCAACCAGCTTCTTAAAAAGATCGGTGTAGCGATGTTTGCGTATATCCAAAAACCTGTTGATATCTAAGTCTTTGATAATGTTTAAAAGTAGCTGTGTTTTTCCTTCTTATCGGGTCTGCAGCCTTCCAAACTGTTACCTGGTTGGTTTGTGTACAGCAACCATAGCAACGCACAGAGCTGACCATGAGCCGTAAACAGGCAAGTCAAATGCACTGTTTACATGTCCAAAGAATGCCTCTGAAACCTGAATAATACAGGAATATCCCACGTCTTAATCGGAAAATGATAGTCAGAAAAAGGCCTTATTCGGAATATCCATCCAGAATACGCGGTTTACATGACCTGTATCAAATTCGTAATATCATATTTGGATAGCGGAACATTGGTGTGCATGTAAACATACTCACTGATACACACTGGTGACAGATTTGAGGGTAATGAGGAAAACCCAAGGTTAAACCGATACATCCAATCATTGATTTTAAATTTCAAGATTTAAAAGTAGAATGTAAACACTGCTGGTACTGCATATATTCTGCCAAACTTGACATGTAATGTTTATTGGTGCAGCAATTTGCCAAACTAACTTCCTTATCAGTACACAATCAGACTTAAGGATGTTTTTCATTCTTACACCCTCCAGAAAAAAAACAAAAAAAACAGACAACTTTATGTTACAGGAAATTTATTTCAAACCAACTTCACATTTTTTTGGAATGACAATTTCAGTGGAATGCATTTAATTTGAAGCAACCGTTTACTGTTTAACTAGTGCTTTGTCCCTTTCAATAATCCTCTTCCTCACCCTCGGATGAACTCCAAACCAACAACCTGCCTATGTTCTCTCTGGCCCTTCCTATCACATTAACTTAACATTTTCAGTTTTATTTTGAACAGCCAAGCTGGAAGTGAATAGACAAACATTTTTGGAACGTATTTGAGGAATGAAATCAATTGTTTCCTGTGTGACTAGCACCTTTTAATATTCTTCTCCTTCCTCCTCTCCCTCCCCCTCAATAGAGTCGACTCCAACCTCCTCATAATCCTTCTCCAGAGCTGCCATGTCCTCTCTGGCCTCAGAGAACTCTCCCTCCTCCATACCCTCACCCACATACCAGTGAACAAAGGCACGCTTAGCGTACATCAGATCAAACTTGTGGTCAAGCCGAGCCCAGGCCTCTGCAATAGCAGTGGTGTTGCTCAGCATGCACACAGCCCTCTGGACCTTGGCCAGGTCTCCACCAGGAACTACAGTGGGCGGCTGGTAGTTGATGCCCACCTTGAAACCAGTGGGGCACCAGTCCACAAACTGGATGGAGCGTTTGGTTTTAATGGTGGCGATGGCAGCATTTACATCTTTGGGCACCACATCGCCACGATACAAAAGGCAGCAGGCCATGTATTTGCCGTGGCGAGGGTCACATTTCACGAATTGATTTGCTGGTTCGAAGCAGGCAGTTGTGATTTCTGCCACTGTTATCTGCTCATGGTAAGCCTTCTCAGCAGAGATGACAGGTGCGTAGGTGGCCAGAGGGAAGTGGATACGGGGATATGGCACCAAGTTGGTCTGGAACTCTGTCAGATCAACGTTGAGGGCACCATCGAAACGAAGGGAGGCAGTGACGGAGGACACAATCTGACTGATCAACCTGTTGAGGTTTGTGTAAGAAGGACGCTCGATATCGAGGTTTCTACGGCAGATATCGTAGATGGCCTCGTTGTCCACCATGAAAGAACAGTCAGAGTGCTCCAGGGTGGTGTGGGTGGTCAGGATTGCATTGTAGGGCTCCACCACAGCCGTTGACACCTGGGGAGCTGGGTAGACTGAAAACTCCAGCTTGGACTTCTTGCCGTAGTCGACAGACAGACGCTCCATCAGCAGGGAGGTGAAACCAGAGCCGGTGCCACCTCCGAAGCTGTGGAAAACCAGGAAGCCCTGGAGGCCGGTGCACTGGTCAGCCTGAGGACAGAGAGAAAGAGACAGTGAGATACAGTTATGTCATTTGAAAATCAGAGCTAAATTAGCAAGGGATGCCTCCTGATATCAAGCTACCCACCAGTTTGCGGATCCGGTCCAGCACCAGGTCGATGATCTCTTTGCCGATGGTGTAGTGTCCACGGGCGTAGTTGTTGGCAGCATCCTCCTTTCCGGTGATCAGCTGCTCAGGGTGGAACAGCTGGCGGTAGGTCCCAGTACGCACCTCATCTGAAGAGACCGATTCGAACAGAAATCACTTGAGCGTTTGACGTAAGGGTACTTTTTTTTTTTTTTTAACCTGGACCCTATTTTCCTAGGTTTGTGTGTAAGTAACTGATATGAAGAACAATCTTTGATATTGGTCCAGTATTGAGCGGGAACCCGGCTGCAATGTAATCCTGTAGAGCAAATGTGCATTGTCAATTTACGTCCACTAAAAGAGCTGCTTTTGTATCTGACAACATTATGGAAAGGATCCCTACAGAGAGACCTTTTTTTTTAAAAGTAGAATCCTCTTTGTTTAACCAGAAACAGCTCAGAGATCGCTAAACCCACCAGACTGCATTTAAATAAATGAGAATGTAAAGAGCCAGCATATTTCCACATGTAAAATCGGTAAACTGTGTGTTTATTTCAACCAAACCAGAGTGGCGACTGTTGTAAAAGTAGAAAGACAAACCAAAACAACTTTCCAGTTGTATTTTATCTTTGAATGAAGTGTATTTTACGATAATTACTGTACTGTTTGTTTACATGGAGTCTGGTGGGTTTATTGATAGCAAAATTCAGAGAGGTTATTTAAAAAAAATAAAAAGGATCTTAATGTTTAACAAAAAGGTCTCTCTCTGTAGGGATCCTTTCCTTAAGGTTGTCAGACACTTAATAATAATCTGAGCCTGTCAGTGGCAAAAACAGCTCTTTCGTGGACGTAAATTGAAGATGTGCAATTGCCCATTAAAGATGCAGTAGGTAAGACTTATAAAACTAACTTTCTGTCATATTTGCTCAAACTGACCCTAGTTTCGAGTATAACTACTTGAAGCAGGTAAGGTAAAGGCTAAGTCCTGGATCTTCACAAGCCTACCTACAGCACCTTTAACTTACATTGTAGCTTAGACACAAAAACATAGGTTTAAAAAAAAACAAAAAAAAACTAAGTTGCCCTTTAATGAAAAAGCCAACTATGGCATCTACTGTATATTTTTAATGAGAGTTTACCGATGACAGTGGGCTCCAGGTCGACAAAAACAGCCCTCGGGCTGTGTTTTCCAGCTCCAGTCTCACTGAAGAAGGTGGTGAAGGAATCGTCTCCTCCACCGATGGTCTTGTCACTGGGCATCTGTCCGTCCGGCTGGATGCCATGTTCCAGGCAGTAAAGCTCCCAGCAGGCATTGCCAATTTGGACACCAGCCTGACCAACGTGCACTGAGATACACTCACGCTGGAGGAAAACAGAAATTTGTAACATTTACCATTAAATATTGCCAGACATCTATACATTTCAACCATGTCTAATTCGATGCTTGAGATCATCGTCACACCGAAAAAGCTAAAGTCCAAAGGGAGGAGGGGAAAAAAAGACTTCGTAAAGAACCAGATACCACAACATCATGACCAAGTCACCCGACACATGCTGCACATTTACAGTCTTGTTTATTCAGCCAAATAGCCGATTATCCATGCATAAAGTATGATTAAAGCTGAAAATTAGTCTTGTATATCAAAATATCTGCGGAGGGTAGGGCTGCCAACTCTCACACATTGATAGTGAGACTCACGCAATTGACACACGCCACACCTCCATTTTCTCACGCAGAGAAAATCTAAAATTTACTTAACCTAACTTAACTATATGTCATCTATAACTGGATACATGCGCTCTACAAATTAAGCATGTGCATATTAATGTTTAGAATGAACAGCTGTCAAATCTGAAACGTGTGGAAATAATGACATCAGGATAAACAATATGATTGAGATAAATTAAAATCAGTAACAAGCTCAGCTGCTGCTGAAAACTGAAAAAGAAAAAAATTCTTAAAACATACAGTCTAGTCAAGTACGAACTGATGACCGCTTACTGTGTGGTGTTTTACTCAATGTTATTAATGATGCATCATGTTTCAGATGTCCATCCTGTCTGAATCATCGGCTGTACTACCTTCTCTGGACAGAGTCTCTTTACCTCCACAAGTCGATGGTTAGCAGCTGCTGCTCTGTGCGCAGCAGAGGAAACCGCGGGCGCCCTGTCAAGTGCGTTGGGAGTGTGCCTTTTTGGAAATTTCGTGGCCAGGCGCACATGGGCACAGGGTGAGGGTGGGATCAGAAAGAACGGCCCTGAGGGAGTTTTACACAGAGTGACAAGTTTTAAGTGATCACAATTTTTCGTAGAGCTGTGTGAACTGATTTCAATGTGTCTGTCTCCACCACGCCTGTTAGTGTGCAGCAGAAACTGTGTAGAATAATTAAGCACGAGGGCTTTTGTGGTTATTTTAAAAACAGTCTGATGCTTGTTGCACAGAATGTAACCAGCGGATCTGCCGTGCGTAATTGTGGCTTCACAGTGACATCATCATCATCATCTCTCCAGTTAAGAGACTGCAGATGGAACAGATATCTGCTCCCTTCAGATGGCTGAAAAGAGAGTCAGTGTAAAGGAACTCCAACTAAATTAAAAAGTTGGCATCCCAGGTGGAGGGACATAAGTTTACCAAAACCAGACAGAGCTGTGGTCATATTTTTCATATACATGCAGCTTTTAAAACCAGTACAACAGATTAAGTGTCTGATTCATTCATTTTATTACAAAAGTGGGGTTGCAGCCAGGCCCTTTCAAATAAGCGGTAAAGCAGAGGACTGTGACAAGACTACTTTTTGTCCCCCAACTGGGTCAATGTGCACACTGATCTATGGAAGCTCATTTCCACCAATGTGATGAAAAAGAATATCCTGTAAGTCATTATAATGAGAAACTCAAATAATGACTTAGTATCTCAAAAATAATGACTAAGTATCTAAAAAAGAATGCAGTTTCTAAAAATACTGACTTAGTTTCCTTAAAACAATAACTTTGTATCTCAAAATAATGACTTGGCATCTCAAGATGTTGACTTGGCATCTCAAAATAATGATATAGTATCTCAAAATACTGACATAGTATCTCAAAATATGACTTGGCATCTCAAAATAATGACGTAGTATCTCAAGATGTTGACTTGGCAACTCAAAATAATGATATAGTATCTCAAAATACTGACATAGTATCTCAAAATATGACTTGGCATCCCAAAATAATGACAAAGTATCTCAAAATATGACTTGGCATCTCAAAATAATGACATAGTATCTCAAGATGTTGACTTGGCATCTCAAAATAATGATATAGTAATCAAAATACTGACATAGTATCTCAAAATATGACTTGGCATCCCAAAATAATGACATAGTATCTCAAAATAATGACTTGGCATCTCAAAATAATGACATAATCTCTCAAAATAATGATGTGGCATATCAAAATAATGACATAGTATCTCAAAATATGACTTGGCATCCCAAAATAATGACATAGTATCTCAAAATAATGACTTGGCATCTCAAAATAATGACATAAACTCTCAAAATAATGATGTGGCATATCAAAATAATGACATAGTATCTCAAAATAATGACATGGCATATCAAAATAATGACATAGTATCTCAAAATATGACTTGGCATCTCAAAATAATGACATAGTATCTCAAAATAATGACTTGGCATCTCAAAAATTATGACTTACCATCTCAAAATAATGACTTGGCATCTCAAAAATTATGACTTACCATCTCAAAATAATATAATAGTATCTCAAAATAATATAATAGTATCTCAAAATAAGAGTTAAAAAAAAATTACCAGGTAAATTCTGAAAAAGTTTCTCAATATTTTGTTAAATTTTTATATATATATATATATATTCTTTGACATTATAGGTCTTTATTTTGAGGAACTAAGTCATTATTGTGAGAAAGATCCTCATTATAATGACTGGTGCATGATTTATTTTTTTTATCACGTTGGCAGAAATGGGCTTCCATACTGCACAGACAGAAAGCTGTTACCGTTAAGGACGATCGAAATTTAAATTATATGCTCTGCTTTATCCATTGAAAAGATAACACCAACAACGTTAACTACACTTGATAATAAAAATCACAAGAAAAACGTAACATTGCCATAAAACGTTAACTGCTTTTCACATTATACTTTGTATAATATACATACTTGTGTGACTGTGGGCTGTGAGCCTGGTTAAATTAAAAAGATAAACATCCCATTATGCCATACTCACCATGTTTCCTGACGCTGCTTCTAAAGGGCTTGAAATAAGGATAAAGAGACTGATTATACTCTCACAACTGCGCTTCTAGGAGGGCTGTGTGAGACGCTACCGCTGGTTTTTAGGCGGGGCGTTTTATACTCGCCTTACACGCAAGTAAGAGCAGCTGAATCCGATTGGTCGAGGGTCACAAGAGTCACAAGAGCCCCTTTCCTATTGGTTAAACGAAAACATTGATGTCCATTGCAGGTGCACGGTTACTGCAGCGAGCAAAATGGCGAGACTGCGCAACTTGCAAGTCATCCTGTATCTTGTCACGTGGGTTTCACCCGGTTTCACCCTGCCCTGCCTCTTGAGGAGACATCCATGGGAGACTGGCGGTTGGTCCTGAGTGTATTGATTCAGATGGAAGAAGTGAACGTGAACACAGATTATGACCATAGACTGTTAATATTAATAATATATACAGTCTATGATTATGCAAATAAAATATTAATACATTATCCAAACATAACTTTTCATCCATCCACATGACGTTCACTACATTTTCAAACACTTAGGAGACAGGAAGTGTGTGCCATTTTATTTTATTATAGCCTAATCATTAAAGACAATATCATAGGACATACAAAGACACACAAACTACAACACAAGGCCGCGGCAAAGAGAACAACAAAGCCTTTCATTCAAAAGTCTAAATCAAAGCACCAACTTCAGTATGCTCCAAAATCATCGCTGCAAGGTCACAAGGGTTGCATATAATATCACAGTCCTCATAGTGTTCTTTGGATGTTTTATGGCATCAACATATTAATCGTGTTCACTCTTAAAAACACGAAAGATGTGGTAGCCTATTTAGCAAGTCAAAATAAAAGATTTATTATATATAACATATTTTCACCTTAAAATCAAACACACCAGAGAAAACATCCTTAAAAGAGTTTGCTATCATAATGGAAGCCATTCCCAAAGGTGTGACGATGTTATTTAATGACACCATAATAGGAAAAAAACATGTCTTTTATCCAGCCCTTCAATCCAGAACAGAAGGATTGGGTCCCTCCTTCAGAAAGACATTGTCACCATCCCATATGTAAGCCATTACTAGTGAAGGTTCATTCTTAAATGTCCAGTGGAAAAAAGTTTGGACCTTATCGCCAAGATATTTGTCACACACAAACCTCAAGATGTCTGTTTCAAACTTCTCCAACGGTGCTAACCAGCAAAACATTATTTGTAAAGACTAAGAAATGACATTGATATGAATTGCTCTTTCTGTGGACTTGATCGTGAAACAAGCTATGTATATACTTGTTTTGGAGCTGTCCTTGTAGACCCACTTGTTATTTTTTTGCCGAGTACATCTGAGTATAACATTTCTGCTCATTTTTCATTATTGTACAAAGATGTGTTGTTTGTTTTTTAACGACGTCTGCATTTCAAAACAAAAACAGTATTATATTATACATATTTGTATCATCTTAGCACAATTTCACATTCACAAAAGTAAATCCTGCAACAGCAACAAAAACTTTATTTAGAGCTTTTTTGAATTAAACTGTTAAATTCTTTTTTTCATGACATACTTTATTTACCATTTATAACCCCATTATGTCTGTTGTTGTTTGTCATTGCACTTGTTTTGCGATAAAGAATTGGTATACCAAAAAAAAGCCAGTTGCGGTCACAACCCTTTCCGACAGAGAAGTTGTTCCGACCTGGTTTTGACCCTTTCTTCTCACCCAGCACTACCACCAGAGGTCTCCGTTCAGGCTAATTGTAAATAGTTCTTTTTCGTTTATACTCTATTTTAATCACTTCACTTTAACACAAACTGTGTTAAACAGAAGTTCATCTCTCTCATCCTAAATTGCAGACAATTAAACAAATCTAAATTAAGGGATGGAGTACAAACAACACCATTATGTTTCTTACTATATTATACCAAATTGAATCCCTAGTAGCCAAATATGTATTAAGGGGAAACTTGACAAAAATACATTAGAGAGTCCCTTTGTTGGTCACCAGTTCCTCCATATTCATTATTTCAGAGTCTTGCATATCTATCCTGTTTTATGGCATAACATGAAAACTTCAATCGTAAAGGCTTTTAGTCATATGTCATATTTAGTCCATTTTTTTTCTTCTTCTGTTGGGCTCAACTTCACAAGAAGAGCTAATGTGAATTAAAATCGCACTGGGTTAGGGTCATTAAAACATTAAAATATCATCTAACGAAAGAATGCTTCAGTCTGAATTTGATCGCACAAAATTGCACAAGGCTATGTGACCATGTTGTTTCATATTAACAAGGGGGTTAGGCAGCTATTTGGCTCTCTATAATCTGAACGCATATCAGAAAAAGATTATTTCATTTCATAAATCACAGAGGAATGGTTTAAGATTACAGATGGAAAGGGAGGAAAAAAGCAGAGAAGGATACTGCCAAGTGAAGAAGGGAACTCCAATAGGTCACATGACAAGTCCTCACAGATGTGTGAGGTAAGGTGCAGTATGAAAAACAGTACAAGAAGGCCTGTAATTCTTTTCAGATTTATTTACAGTGTGTAAACCATTCAAATCATTTTTTTTTTACAACTACAGTGATACATTTAGAAGTCAAACACAAGGTTACAAATCTAAAAACAAATGCAATATGTTGTGCTCCTGTTTATTGTTCAGGAATGACACGTTTAAGCTAGATTAATTTATTAGTAAGTATGCCCTACTCCTCTCCTTCCTCCTCTCCCTCCCCCTCAATAGAGTCGACTCCAACCTCCTCATAATCCTTCTCCAGAGCTGCCATGTCCTCTCTGGCCTCAGAGAACTCTCCCTCCTCCATACCCTCACCCACATACCAGTGAACAAAGGCACGCTTAGCGTACATCAGATCAAACTTGTGGTCAAGCCGAGCCCAGGCCTCTGCAATAGCAGTGGTGTTGCTCAGCATGCACACAGCCCTCTGGACCTTGGCCAGGTCTCCACCAGGAACTACAGTGGGCGGCTGGTAGTTGATGCCCACCTTGAAACCAGTGGGGCACCAGTCCACAAACTGGATGGAGCGCTTGGTTTTAATGGTGGCAATGGCAGCATTTACATCTTTGGGCACCACATCGCCACGATACAAAAGGCAGCAGGCCATGTATTTGCCGTGGCGAGGGTCACATTTTACCATCTGATTGGCTGGTTCAAAGCAGGCGTTGGTGATTTCTGCCACCGTTAATTGCTCATGGTAAGCCTTCTCAGCAGAGATGACAGGGGCATAGGTGGCCAGAGGGAAGTGGATACGGGGATATGGCACCAAGTTGGTCTGGAACTCTGTCAGGTCAACGTTGAGGGCCCCGTCGAAACGAAGGGAGGCAGTGATGGAGGACACTATCTGACTGATCAACCTGTTGAGGTTTGTGTAAGAAGGACGCTCAATATCGAGGTTTCTACGGCAGATATCGTAGATGGCCTCGTTGTCCACCATGAAGGCACAGTCAGAGTGCTCCAGGGTGGTGTGGGTGGTCAGGATGGAGTTGTAGGGCTCCACCACAGCCGTGGACACCTGGGGAGCTGGGTAGATGGAGAACTCCAGCTTGGACTTCTTGCCGTAGTCGACAGACAGACGCTCCATCAGCAGGGAGGTGAAACCAGAGCCGGTGCCACCTCCGAAGCTGTGGAAAACCAGGAAGCCCTGAAGGCCGGTGCACTGGTCAGCCTGAGGACAGAGAGGGAGAGACAATGAGATACAGTTATGTCATTTGAGGAAAATTATATATCAATGAATCCCTCCTGATATCAAGTTATAGCCTTGGGAAAACCCTGACGAACTTCTGGCAAATTTGAGATTGGCTCTGCAAGTCATTCTGGCCAAGAGCCCATTCAAGCCCATTTCCAATTTTTCCAAATCGAGGCACCAATCACAACCGTTGAGGCGGGCTTTACACGATGACGATAGCGCAGTGACGGCAAGCAGCTTTTTGTTTACATTTAACACCACCGAAGTGCAGCAACCCGTTGATGCCGCTGTCGCTGCTACATCACCCAGATCGTTGGTCTGATTGGTTGAAGGACTACCCAGTTGCGCCCAGAGGCATTTGCGCGGCATCCGTTGGTGACGCCCCTTTGGAAATGGGCTTTGAATGAAGCTTGCCCAGACCCACTCTCAGTTACAACTGAGAAGGGTATGGTGTCAACCAGGCTAATCAAGTTACCCACCAGTTTGCGGATCCGGTCCAGCACTATGTCGATGATCTCTTTGCCGATGGTGTAGTGTCCACGGGCGTAGTTGTTGGCAGCATCCTCCTTGCCGGTGATCAGCTGCTCAGGGTGGAACAGCTGGCGGTAGGTCCCAGTGCGCACCTCATCTGAAGAGAGAAAAACAGATGTTGAATCAGTTGTGGCCTACAATTTACACTTTCATTTGCCTAAAGAAATGTTCAGCCAGAGGTGATGACACTTACCGATGACAGTGGGCTCCAGGTCGACAAATACAGCTCTGGGGACGTGTTTTCCAGCTCCAGTCTCACTGAAGAAGGTGTTGAAGGAATCGTCTCCTCCTCCACAAGTCTTGTCACTGGGCATCTGTCCGTCCGGCTGGATCCCATGTTCCAGGCAGTAAAGCTCCCAGCAGGCATTGCCAATCTGGACACCAGCCTGACCGACGTGGATGGAGATACACTCACGCTGGGATGCAGAGACAGAAGATTTGGATTACAGATTTGATTAAATCTCAAGCCTTGTACTTCTGAAGAGCGGAAGAGCTAAACTCAAATACATTTCGATAAAGATGTTGTCAGATGCTTTTTGTCAGATGCAAAGATGCCCTAACTGCAAAATGGCAGACTGTTCAAATTAATTCTCCCCATCCTGCATGAAAAGCCCTTACTATTGTTATTTTCTATGTTAGCATGTCTGTCTGAGGTTCAGTCTATCATTTAGGAAAACATTTTCTGCTTCTCTCTGCTGCCACAGAAGACTATTGCATGCAGAATTACTGTGAGAGAGAGAGGATAATCTAGGTCAGACATGTTGCATGTGCTGTCTCTTCAAAAAGCCACATTCACATCATCCACCAATATAATAATAATATATGTGCCTCCTATTAATATTCATTTTTCTTTACAGTAAATAGTAAACAGATATATTTTATAGGCCTATTTAGATATACTTTGATATCTGTAGCCTATATTTCATTTTAAAAGGTGTGTTTTTAAAGACAGTCAGTGGGATGAATAGTTTAACATAAATTAATATTTTGAACAAGGTGCACTAAAAAAAGATATTTATATGAAAGCTACAAAGAGAGTGTTAAAATCAGGATGACAAATTAGTAACAATTTGTGTGCGGTGCTATTGTCAAGCTCATTTAAAAGAGTTGTGCTGGGAGAGGATTAGGCGTCGGCCTGCAGTGCAGGAATAGGCTACATTATGCAACATTTGTAGTAAGCATTAAAATAACAATAACAATATCTTCATTTGTCTAACAGAAGCAATTCATTGACAATTAAACAATATCCAGCCATGATGCACTACAGTAAAGAGAACAGAGGGTGACGTCAGAGAAAAATATGAGCAACCTCATTTACTCCCCTTCTCTTATACTCTCAAACAATAACCCTGGAAATAAGATACGCTATATAAAATGGTACTTACCATGATCGCTCGTCGATATTATGCAAAGTAATGAGACAAGCCGGAGGAGTGTTCGTGTCTGAGGGGGTGCGGTGTCTGAAGCTGATCTGCTGATGCACCACACTCACATACTCTGCCTCGTGAGGAGAACAGGTGAACTGCGCACAAAAAATAAAAACTCCTACTCATTCTGTCGCAGTGTTTCACATCCAAGGTATGGTGTTGAAACAGGCTCAAAAGTATTCACAGCTTGTAAAACGCAATGCACAAATAAATACAGCGTGATTTGTGTCTGTAAACATTTCGCTGTGTCTGTGCCTCTAATCTGTAACTCGTTTATAATAGTTTCGATGGAAATGTATTTGTTAATCTCAACCGATTGTGTGGAATCTTTTGAGAATGTGTAATGGGCAAGATTTTTTTTTTTCCTAGGATGGCGAACGCATGTCCTGCCCTACTCTGCCTTTGATTGGCTTACCATGACATTCTTACCCTTACCCTAACCAATCCAACTCTTCTTGCCTAAACCTAACCAATCCAACCAGAGCAGGCAACAAGTACTAGTTAATCCTTTGCTAAATTCACTTTACAAGATTATTTTTTGGCCTTCAGTAGATGGTGGTAATGCAACATTTATGGATGCCAACTGCTTTTAAACTATACAGAAAAAGAAGAATTCGCCTTCACTGTGCTCTCAGGCATTAATCGGCTTGACGTTTCTCTGATATTATTAGGATTTTGTTGTCATTTAAATTACATTTAGGCCCTATTTTTTCAGCACCATTTTTGCAGTGTCTTTGCAGTTTGCTTTGTGTTATTATGCTTTGTGTTATTATTGCACCAGTTAACAGTTTGCTACGTTTTAGAGTGTAGGCTACTAACATTAATGTTAGCTGATTGTTAGCTTGTGGGACAAGCTAACGTTAAAGTCAGCCCTGTAACATTAGCTATTGAAGCAACATTAACTTAGTGAGGCATATTAAGGAAAATGAGGGTTGCCTAGTCTTTGCCTAGATTTGGCAGGCTGAAATGTTATTTAGCGCTGCTCAAACCCGTCGGCAATCTCTGCCGACATTAGTGTGTTTTAGCAGGTTCAGTTGTAGGCCTAAAGCTATTGAAGACATGTGGTATCATATGAAACAAGAATATTTAAGGAATCCATTGATACCAAGCACGTCCTGCTAGATAACGTTAACATTGCTTCAATAGCTAAAGTTACAGGGCTGACTTTTACGTTAGCTAGTCCTGCTCAAGCTGTACCAGCAGCTAACGTTAACATTATTAAATAGCATGCTTTTTTTTTCTATTTTCTTTTCGACTCAATAACGAATAACTTATTTCCGTTTTTGGTGTCCGATTTCAAAAACGCGGGACTTAAATGTCTCTATCCTAGGAAGAAGAAGAAAAAAAATCACCTCCTGGAGAGCACATGGTCCTCTTTGCAGGTTACAGATTTTGTGTGACGCAGCGCGATAAACAGTCTAAAAAATTCACACAAAGCGGATGAGATTCAAAAATGCATTTCCATTGAAAAATGCTTCGTTGATGTTCAAATGATGCTATACAAGTTACAAATAAAGACACAGACACAGCCAAACATTTGTGTGTTTTAACACCATACCATACCCATCAACCAAATCATCAACACATCTACAGTCCTCCTGTCTCAGTTACAGTAGGCCTATCTTGTTGTTCTGGTTCTGGGTGTGAAACAGTTACTGCGGCAGAATGAGGAGGAGTTTTAAATTTTTTGTGCACTTCACCTGTTCTCCTCACGAGGCAGAGTATGTGAGTGTGGTGCATCATTAGAGCAGCCTCAGACACCGCACCCCGTCAGACACGAACACTCCTCCGGCTTGTCTCATTACATTGCATAATACTGACGAGCCATCATGGTAAGTACCATTTTATATATATTTTATTTCCAGGGTTATTGTTTTAGAGTATAAGAGAAGGGGAGTAAATGAGGTATAGCTCATATGTTTCTCTGACGTCACCCTCTGTTCTCTTCACTGTAGTGCATCATGGCTGGATGTTGTTTAATTGTCATATGTATTATGGCTTCTGTTAGACAATTCATTTATTGTTTAATCGAAATATAGCCTAATGTATTCCTGCACTGCAAGCCTTGTCTTCTCACTGCATAACTCTTTTAAATCAGCTTGACTAGTTTCACACTAATGTTGTTACTAATGTATGTAGTATGTTCAAAAGATGATTTTATGTTACATTATTCATCACTCAGATATGATATCTAGAGTATAACATATCTCTGTTTACTATTTACTGTAAAGAAATATGGAAATAAATAGTTGATTTATATTCCCTGTGGTGGATGTGAATGTGGCTTTTTGAAGAGACAGCGCATGCAACATGTCTGACCTAGATTATCCTCTCTCTCTCACCGTAATTCTGCATGCAATAGTCTTCTGTGGCAGCAGAGAGAAGCAGAAAATGTTTTCCTAAATGATAGACTGAACCTCAGACATGCTATCATCGAAAATAACAATAGTAAGGGCTTTTCATGCAGGATGGGGAGAATGAATAAACGCCCTGTGATGCACTGTCATTTTGCAGCTCATTTAAAGGCATCTTTGCATCTGGCAAAAGGCATCTGACAAAATCTTTAGCTCTTCAGCTCTTGAGATTTAATCAAATCTGTAATCCAAATCTTCTGTCTCTGCATCCCAGCGTGAGTGTATCTCCATCCACGTCGGTCAGGCTGGTGTCCAGATTGGCAATGCATGCTGGGAGCTTTACTGCCTGGAACATGGGATCCAGCCGGACGGACAGATGCCCAGTGACAAGACCATCGGAGGAGGAGACGATTCCTTCAACACCTTCTTCAGTGAGACTGGAGCTGGAAAACACGTCCCCAGAGCTGTATTTGTCGACCTGGAGCCCACTGTCATCGGTAAGTGTCATCACCTCTGGCTGAACATTTCTTTAGGCAAATGGAAGTGTAAATTGTAGGCCACAACTGATTCAACATCTGTTTTTCTCTCTTCAGATGAGGTGCGCACTGGGACCTACCGCCAGCTGTTCCACCCTGAGCAGCTGATCACCGGCAAGGAGGATGCTGCCAACAACTACGCCCGTGGACACTACACCATCGGCAAAGAGATCATTGACCTGGTGCTGGACCGGATCCGCAAACTGGTGGGTAGCTTGATATCAGGAGGGACCCGTTCCTTAATTTTAACCCTTGTGTTGTCTTTGGGTCAAAAATGACAGAAAACTCTCTAAATGATCTTTTTTTCAACTTTGATGCCTTTTCCTAATGAGCCCAACATTACATTTACAGTCACAGACTACACTACAAAATCCACACACACACACACACACACACACACACACACACACACACACACACACACACACACACACACACACACACACACACACACACTCAATTGCTGTGTGTGTGTATGTGTGTGGATGGAGGATGAGATTTACCTGCGTGCCTACATAGGGTAAATCTCAAAACCTGTAAATTACAAAACCTGCTAACCTTAGCAGGTTTTTACAGGTCCTGAGGTGAGGCTGGTCTTTGAGATGCAAAGATACAAAAGTACTGGGCCTATCTCTTGATAAAAAAAAAACTACTGTTTACCACATGCATATGGAGTAACTTAAAAAAATAATAACAATATCAAAATAAATCACCACTTTAGTAAGGAAAATGAGTAAGTGTAAGCTGTGTTGTAATAAAAACAAGTGGTGTCTCCACTGAATAAATGCAGTCTTTCTGCTCTGTGAAGAGGGAAAACTCAGATATTCACACACCTTGGGATCAATTACAGGTTGTTTCTTCATCCAAAAAAGTTTTTTGGCATTCAAAACACAATTATGCTGCTGCATTTTAGGGGTTAAGTGAAGGCGGGTAATTTTTGACTCGGAAAACAAGGGGAGTATACAGAATGTGACTACACATGGGTTAAATTAAATGGCATAACTGTATCTCACTGTTTCTCTGTCTCTGTTCTCAGTCGGACCAGTGCACCGGCCTTCAGGGCTTCCTGGTTTTCCACAGCTTCGGAGGTGGCACCGGCTCTGGTTTCACCTCCCTGCTGATGGAGCGTCTGTCTGTCGACTACGGCAAGAAGTCCAAGCTGGAGTTCTCCATCTACCCAGCTCCCCAGGTGTCCACGGCTGTGGTGGAGCCCTACAACTCCATCCTGACCACCCACACCACCCTGGAGCACTCTGACTGTGCCTTCATGGTGGACAACGAGGCCATCTACGATATCTGCCGTAGGAACCTCGATATCGAGCGTCCTTCTTACACCAACCTCAACAGGTTGATCAGTCAGATTGTGTCCTCCATCACTGCCTCCCTTCGTTTCGACGGTGCCCTCAATGTTGATCTGACAGAGTTCCAGACCAACTTGGTGCCGTATCCCCGTATCCACTTCCCTCTGGCCACCTATGCCCCTGTCATCTCTGCTGCAAAAGCTTACCATGAGCAATTAACGGTGGCAGAAATCACCAACGCCTGCTTTGAACCAGCCAATCAGTTGGTGAAATGTGACCCTCGCCACGGCAAATACATGGCCTGCTGCCTTTTGTATCGTGGCGATGTGGTGCCCAAAGATGTAAATGCTGCCATTGCCACCATTAAAACCAAGCGCTCCATCCAGTTTGTGGACTGGTGCCCCACTGGTTTCAAGGTGGGCATCAACTACCAGCCGCCCACTGTAGTTCCTGGTGGAGACCTGGCCAAGGTCCAGAGGGCTGTGTGCATGCTGAGCAACACCACTGCTATTGCAGAGGCCTGGGCTCGGCTTGACCACAAGTTTGATCTGATGTACGCTAAGCGTGCCTTTGTTCACTGGTATGTGGGTGAGGGTATGGAGGAGGGAGAGTTCTCTGAGGCCAGAGAGGACATGGCAGCTCTGGAGAAGGATTATGAGGAGGTTGGAGTCGACTCTATTGAGGGGGAGGGAGAGGATGAAGGAGAGGAGTAGGGCATACTACATAAATTAATCTAATTCAAAAGTGTAAGTCCTGAACAATATACAGGACACAATATATTGCATTTGTTTTAGATGTGTAAACTTGTGTTTAAGTTCTAAATATTACAAACGCACATTACATTTCATGTAACTGACGCTTTTATCCAAAGCGACTTCCAAACACATTCACATGATGGGATAGCATCGGGAGCAATTCAGGGTTCACTGTCTTGCCCAAGAACACTTCAACATGGTCATGCTTACTGTAGTTGTAAAAAGTTATTTAAATGGTTTATAAACTGTAAATAAATCTGGAAAAATGACAGGCCTTCTTGTACTGTTTTTCATACTGCACCTTACCTCACACATCTGTGAGGACTTGTCATGTGACCTATTGGAGTTCCCTTCTTCACTTGGCAGTATCCTTCTCTGCTTTTTTCCTTCCTTTACCATCTGTAATCTTAAGCCATTCCTCTGAGACAAATATAACTTCAAACACTTATGTTAATATAAAATAACATGGTTACATAGCTTTGTGCAATTTTGTGCAATACAATTTAGAGTGAAGCATTCCTTTGTTAAATGACAATCCAGTGTGTACATTTTAATTCACATTAGCTTTTCTTAAGAGTCTTTTAACTGGAAGAAAAAAAACATTGCATTGTGAATCACAAGGCAATGTTTTAAATAAGATTGGCTATCACAAATTGAGACAGCCAATCTTAATATATTGCATATAATATCCAAGAAATGACTGCATCTGATGGTTTTACCACCCCCCCCATTTATTGAGAAAGCAGTAATACAATTATTAGTATTTTTTTTACTTCCTAGTCCATTGGTTGCATAATGCTGGGACAAAAACAAGAGTTTTAGGATTTGTATTCAATGAAAAAAAGTTCTGACTGCACCACGTCGCCAGATGGTCAAGTCGGCGGACTCATCCCCACCAGAGATGAGTCCTGTTAGGGTGGGGTTGTCTGCAAACTTCAAGAGCTTGATGGACTGGTGACTGGAGGTGCAGCTGTTGGTGTACAGGGAGGAGAGAGAGGGGAAAGGCACAGCCTTGAGGGAAACTCGTGCTGATGGTCTTTGACGTACATACAAGTATATAGAGTTGCACCGTTCACGACACATACTATTTATTTATTTATTTTTTTACATTTGGTTCAGTTTAGAGGTATATTGTGTATTTGTGACTTGGATGCTATAATTACCCATAGAGATTTTAAAAAGTACTTTATTCAACCATTGTCATCAGACATCATGTGAGCAGAGCCAAGGCAAAAAAATAAAACTTTTGACACATCCCAAGATCAAACCTCTTCCCATCCAGTCAGTTAGTAACCCTAACCTGCAGAATTTCATATAAGTCGGAATAATATCCATACATACTTTGAAAATCACAAGATAATTGTCACCCACTGTTAGCCCTTGGTTATTATAGGCAACTCACGTAAAAGTAGCAAACAATGTCGAATAATATGTTAGAGGTTAGATATTTTTTCAAAGTTTTTTTGCTTTGGCTTTGCTCACATGTTGCCTGATGGAAATAGATTGGATAAAGTACTTTTTAAATCTCCACGGGTATTAACACCAAGTCACAAATGCACAATGTATAACTATAAACTGAACTAAATGAATGAAAGAATAATGGTACCTGGTAATGTGTCGAATATGGTGCAAATCTAGCGGTTTAATTTGTATAGAAAGGTGGTTTATTGTAATTGTATATAGATGAGGATTGCATATGTAATCAGCAAATCAATATATTGATTCGTTGATTACATATGCAATCTATAGACACACAGGTACAGATACAGAGAAGTACACTGCTGAGGTAGCCCACATGGTTAAAAAGTCAGGATTTGAGGGTGACTAAATTCAACATTTACCAATATGCTCAGATTGACAGGGAATGAAGGAATATTTTAATGTTAAGAACCCTAAAACAGAGGAATAGCAGGTTCTTCCATTTATTATAAATCCTTAAATTCCTGCTTTTGCTCCAGCCTTATTTTTTTTTTCTTAATAAATGGGGACCTCTGGTGGCTTCATACTGTACACCTGAGAGAGAGGATGTGATGGAAAGTAAACCCACCAGGCGCCAAAGAAATTTCTTGGATATCAAATAGCCTATAAAGATCTGCTATCCCATAGCAATATTTTTCATCTTCCAATTAAAATGTTGGCCGTTAATTTAGCCACCCAGCTTTCATAACTCATGAACCATTTCGACACAGGAAGTGGTACAACATATGCAATACAACCGTTTTCTTAATACATCCATGAATACAGCACTTTAAACAAAAAAAAAAAAAAACAAAAAAAAAAAAAACATAGCGCCCTGCGCATGGATGAAGGGCAGGCCCTGCGGCGAAAAGCTGATTTAAAAAAAAAAAAAAAAAAAAAAAAAAAAAAAAAAAAAAAAAAAAATCAACCTTTGGAGTAATGTTGGAGGATCGCAACCCGACGTCACGCTGCGGTGGCCAATCATGAGGTGGCGTCAGAGGCCCGTACAGGCGTACTGTAAGCATTCCTGTCTCAAGAAAAACATAAAAAAACCGGTTAGGGTAAAAAAACGAAACACAAACACTTAACTGCCCTTAACGACTGTTTCCTGCAACAAGCACCAGCACAGTCTCTCCCTCTGATAGAAATAAAATGGATCCTCCTCTCTTTCTCCGTAAAATGATGCCGCCTTTTAGGTGCGGTTGGATATGTCTGTAAATAATCTGACGGAAAACAATTGTGAAATATAAAGTCTACTTGTGCTACATTCGGGGGATTAAAGAACACAACAGAACGTCACACAAATGGACCATTTAAGGTACACTCCCACCGCCGGGCCGACTGATCTAGCTAGCTAGTGAATGAATGAACCCTAGCCTAGTCCGCAGTTACACAGAGCATCTTTGCTAGCTAGCACCAATGACTGGCTAGCAGCTACGCACACATGCCTACGCAGATCTCAACGATGATTGCCCCCATTTTCCCGCAGAGCTCGTGGCGCATTTGACTTTTTCCTTTTAACCAATAGGAAGCGGACTCACGTGACTTCCGACCAATAGGATTCAGCAGCACTTTTCCGCCGGGTAAGAGAGTATAAATAACCCCGCCTAGGAACAAACGTCAGTTACTTCTTACACTGGACTCATAAAGGCCTGTGTGTGAGAGCTAACTTTGCCGGTTTCCTCTGCTTAATCTTTATTCCTACAGAACCCACAACTTCAATAATCATGGTGAGTATGGACATAGTGTTTCTTAACGTATTACTTGTTTCGTTTATTTATCTAAATTCAACGATATGAATGTGCGTCACCACGCGGCAACCTAGTTTAACTTACTTTTCATTTTAACTAAGAAACATCAACTGTCTACGTGTAAACAAAACTATCAAGGTGTAGGACGGTTACCAATCGTCGTCGTCAATAGGCCGTCTTAATTGTAATATTGGTAAATTAAGTGTAACTCGACAGGCCACAGCCCACAAGTTCAGTCGTAGCTGCCAGTTTCCGGTGTTGGCTTTCCTGTTTTCACATTGACCCAGTTTAGTGTTAGGTCAATGGGCTTTTCATCCTGAAACATTCCTCTCTTTTTTACCGCCTGTTTGGAGAGGCCTGGCCTGTATGAAACTGCAACCACAGGCCTTTCAAACAAAACCAATTCACTAAAAGCCTAATGGGGCTTTTTATAGGATTCTTTCATGTTGTAAAGGCTTAACGTTACTACTTTTGTATTAACATCTGGAACTACAGCTGTGTTTGGTTTGTTCCATCACGAAATTCCGAAAAAAAAAATTCTTTGTTAAAGGGGGAACTACGCCCTTTTTTTTTTTTTTTTTTTAAATGCATACGTTATATTCCTGTGTCCAAGACGGTCAACAAATATTAGTAGTACCCTTACGACTCTCTGACAAATCTAATCAATTAATTTTTATTTGTATGGTTCTGAGTTTATGGGTACATATTCAGAGTCACAACTGAGTACACTACAATAGAATAAAATCAGTATAGCCTTTACTCTGTATTGAGCAGTTCCAGACTTTATACTTGATAACGTCACAAGTTTTAGCCTTCTCTGGTTTCTGGCTTTAAGAGGGTAGATGGTAAATGGCTGCATCAGCTGACTTTAGTCATGATGTTTGGTGTTATCTGGTTCTTTACAAAAGAGCCTTTTACTTATTTAAATCTTGCATTAGCTCTAGTGCACTCTAGTCTATTTAAAAAGAGCCCCAACACTACTTTTCTTTCCACAGCGTGAGTGTATCTCAGTGCACGTTGGTCAGGCTGGTGTCCAGATTGGCAATGCCTGCTGGGAGCTTTACTGCCTGGAGCATGGCATCCAGCCGGACGGACAGATGCCCAGTGGCAAGACTCGCGGAGGAGGAGACGATTCCTTCAACACCTTCTTCAGTGAGACTGGAGCTGGAAAACACGTCCCCAGAGCTGTATTTGTCGACCTGGAGCCCACTGTCATCGGTAAGTGTCATCACCTCTGGCTGAACATTTCTTTAGGCAAATGAAAGTGTAAATTGTAGGCCACAACTGATTCAACATCTGTTTTTCTCTCTTCAGATGAGGTGCGCACTGGGACCTACCGCCAGCTGTTCCACCCTGAGCAGCTGATCACCGGCAAGGAGGATGCTGCCAACAACTACGCCCGTGGACACTACACCATCGGCAAAGAGATCATTGATGTGGTGCTGGACAGGATCCGCAAACTGGTGGGTATATTCAGAGTAGAAGTTTTACATTTTGCTCTAGAATGACATTAAATGGATCAGGTTTATTGCCAAGTAGGTTTCCACATACAAGGAGTTCACCTTGATAATTTGATTCATAATGAACCTGCAAGACAACAAGAAAAAGTACTGGAAATGTGAAGAATCTTAAAATAAACTTTTACAATAAAATGTATATTAAAAATATTTAAAATGAAAAGAGCTGTTCAGTGTTGAAATGAGAGGATGGCATCAGTTCACAGTATAAAAAAATATGTGCAATGTAGGTAATCATTAACTGTCTCTCTCTCTCTCTCTCTGTCCTCAGTCGGACCAGTGCACCGGCCTTCAGGGCTTCCTGGTTTTCCACAGCTTCGGAGGTGGCACCGGCTCTGGTTTCACCTCCCTGCTGATGGAGCGTCTGTCTGTCGACTACGGCAAGAAGTCCAAGCTGGAGTTTTCCGTCTACCCAGCTCCCCAGGTGTCCACCGCTGTGGTGGAGCCCTACAACTCCATCCTGTGCACCCACACCACCCTGGAGCACTCTGACTGTGCCTTCATGGTGGACAACGAGGCCATCTACGATATCTGCCGTAGAAACCTCGATATTGAGCGTCCTTCTTACACCAACCTCAACAGGTTGATCAGTCAGATAGTGTCCTCCATCACTGCCTCCCTTCGTTTCGACGGTGCCCTCAACGTTGATCTGACAGAGTTCCAGACCAACTTGGTGCCGTATCCCCGTATCCACTTCCCTCTGGCCACCTACGCCCCTGTTGTGTCTGCTGAGAAGGCTTACCATGAGCAGATAACGGTGTCTCAAATCACCAACGCCTGTTTTGAACCAGCCAACCAGTTGGTAAAATGTGACCCTCGCCACGGCAAATACATGGCCTGCTGCCTTTTGTATCGTGGCGATGTGGTGCCCAAAGATGTGAATGCTGCCATTGCCAGCATCAAAACCAAACGCTCCATCCAGTTTGTGGACTGGTGCCCCACTGGTTTCAAGGTAGGCATCAACTACCAGCCGCCCACTGTAGTTCCTGGTGGAGACCTGGCCAAGGTCCAGAGGGCTGTGTGCATGCTGAGCAACACCACTGCTATTGCAGAGGCCTGGGCTCGGCTTGACCACAAGTTTGATCTGATGTACGCTAAGCGTGCCTTTGTTCACTGGTATGTGGGTGAGGGTATGGAGGAGGGAGAGTTCTCTGAGGCCAGAGAGGACATGGCAGCTCTGGAGAAGGATTATGAGGAGGTTGGAGCTGATAGTGTGGGAGATGAGGATGATGAAGGAGAGGAGTATTAAATAGGCATACATTCCCCTTTAGTGATCTCTGATCGGTGCCTTTTTATCAATGTGGAAAAAAATAAAGTTTTACCGACCAGTTATTGATTGTTCTCTTTAATACACTCACTGTTAAAAGTTAACATGTCAAATCTGTATAAAATGGGTTATATATTCATCTGATGGTCCCTTTTGATTTAAAATGTGTTTTTCACTTTAGGCACTTGGGGGCAGTGGTGTTCAACAGAACTGGCAATGGCCTACTACTACTAAATTTGAAATTGTTGCAGGTAGATGACTACTAAATTACTTTTACTGCATCAGATGTTTTCAGTATACTATTAGAAGATCTCAGGTGTGACTCTTCTGAGAAGAACTAAAGCCCGCTCTGGTTTCAAGTGGGGTGTGGTATTCACTGTAGCCTGGGGGGGGGGGGAAGAGTCTTGCGCTGGCAGACAGGTGGTGTTTAAAAATACTTAGTTCTGCTGTTGCCAGACTGGATAATGAATGATACTGTATACAAATCATTGACTAAACATAGAAACTTTATAGAGCCAATATTGGGAGAAGCAGCATACTTTGGCAAAAATACAATCGCAAGTGTTGTAAAAGTTTTATTTTTCAGCTTTGCGATTTTGAATAAGTTTGGCTACAAATGAATGCATTTCTTCCCTTTTGAAAAACTTCAGCAATGTTCTTTAATTTCATTAAATGCTCAAACAGTCAAAACAAAATGGCTTCTACATTACACTGACCTATATGAATAGTTTTATTGCACTTGTGTTGAGTTCATCTGACATGTCTCTGTTAATGCATTTGGATAAACTTATTGGGGTCAAACATGCCAAATATTTAAACTAACTTTAAATTTTTTTTCCTTTGCGTGAAAATAATGCACAACCAGTGATGTGTTCATTTGCAAAGGCAAAACCTTTTCAGCTAAACCTTTTGTCCTTTTTTAAAAGCCACATATTAAATAGAACATGGGAGAAATATTAATCTGCACATCTGTAGAGTGCTATTCTCAAAATAAGACATGGAGTTAAGAACCATTCCATATTTGTTTCCCTATGTCACAAAATAAAGTAATGACTCCTTTTTGGGGGATGCATATTTGCCTCTGACAAAAATCCTACAACAGAATATGGTGAATGCTGAAAAGATGTGCACTTCAGAACGGTACAAAAATACAGACGCATACACACAAAGTGCCCTCATGCGTACAAAAATTGAAGTATTTGGCTCTAAAGCAGAACAGGCCCTGAATAATCATGCGGTGTGCAACAAGAGAGGACAGTTTTCTACGCTGAAACATACATGAGTAGCTCACAGGCAAACACCCAGCCCACCTCCTGCTGCTACGGTTGCATTAATACAAATATGTCGATTTAGAAACCTTACTACAACATACAGTGATCATTTTAAATAAGCTTTCATTTTTCTGCCTGCTCATTCTATTGCAAAACATACACACCTCTCGTTTAAAACCACCTGGGTGCTAAACCGCATCCGTATGAGAACCACCACAGGAACATACAGTACAGTGACACTCATAAGCTTCCTATTTTCCTTCTCTATTTGGTTTTGCAGCTCCAAAAACCAACGCAGCAGAATGACAATAAATGCATAATAAATCCCAGTGAAAATAGAAAGTTTCACAGTGTAGTACACCCCAGTCTCAAATGCTATTAGCCAAAAATGTAACTCTAGATTCTTTGGAGACTGAAGAGCAACAAGATGAAAACAATAAACTGGCTATTTACGTAGCGTTGGCTTACAGTTTGCAGCATTTCAACAGTATTTACTTTTATTTCAGACTCCTACTTAATGAACCTTCAGGTTTTTAACCACACATTAATGGGGATTATTAAAATAATGATAGTAACAGTCATAACTCCTAAATCTCTTACGCGTCCGCTGCAGTTGAATTTGTGTCTCATCAATCAAGTTGAAGGCATAGTAGAGAGAATATTCAGTCTGCATATGTTATCAACATTCCTTCATTATACAAACATATCTTGTGACAAAGTGTAATTGCCTACTGAGATTGTCTAATCAGCTAGTGTGCCAATTAAGGATTGAGTTAAAACCCGTTTTTTTTTTTTTTGTTGCAAAAATCTTGACACACTGTGACGAAGATGAATTGAGACTTCTTGAGCGCTGCGTCTCCAGTGTTAGCACTGAGAACATACTCTACCATCCAGCCCCGACTTTAACATACAAACGGCATCATATTCAGATGTACTGAATCAGGTTTCGTGTCCTTCAGTTTTTCAAACCTCTGGAAAGAGAGGAACTTCACAGAGCCTCACACAGTCACACCAGCCAAAACTTGTAGAGGAGCTGCGGCGGTCTGTATGAGGCGTCTTTGACTCCTCGGCGGTCATCTTTGATCTCTGGTCCTAACTAAGGAGGAGGAGGCAGGCCGTCTCTCTCCAACACCGCCGGTGACCTGCAAGGAAAAAAAACTATTTGTCTTTTAATGGACTCACTTTCAGTTTTTCCCCAGCAAGTTTTGAAATGTTTATTTATTACCTGAGGTGGTGGACAATGTCTCATGACAAAATGTGTACGAAGAGAATGGCCAGCCCAATGTTCAGCAGGATGACCATGCAGATCATTATGGTGTTTGGGCCCTTTGAAAGAAAGGAACATATGAGATATGAGGGCAGTAGTCTCGCTTTGCCAGACCTTCTTCCACAGCGCTGCGGAAGAAGGTCTCGCTAGTTCACACTGCATTCCGGGATGGGAGAAAAAGGTGCTCTGGTTTAATGGCATTTCTTTAAACCAATCACAATCGCCATGGGCGGCGCTAAGCTCCGCACGGAACCGCTGTGAAATAGCCTCGGGAAGGAACTCGTTTTGGTGGAACGTGTACGTTCAAAAGTTGTTTTAGTCGTCTATTTCTGCTGGTACAGTCATTTTAAATAGTTGGCTTTATCCCTCAAATACATTCTCTGGAGACCATTTTGGACAACACTGTGATAACGAGAGCCCTGTTAGAATAAAACTGGGATTGAGAGACAACATGTAGCTCGTGTCATGTAAAGAGATGGATATAGAAGTCATAATGAAGTGCTCTCTTTAGAGTGACTTGGACATTCATGGCTTTAGACGATACTCTACTCTGATAACGTCAAGCTTTCTTTTTTCTAGCTAAACAAGGCTAAAAGTTACAGAAAATCTACAGCCATGCTAGCGGCTCTGTGAGGTTGTACTTTGGCACAGCTGTGCTTTGAGCTAAATGCTAATGTCCGCATGCTAACATGCTCACAAGGACAATGCTAACATGCTGATGTTTAACATATATAATGTGCCATCTTTCTTTAGCTTGTTAGCGTGCCTACGTTTGCTAATCATTACTGAACACAGTACAGTTGTGTGTACAGGAATGTAATTAGTTTAGCAGGTATTTAATCAGGGAGCGTATCTATGTTCTCCAGCTCAATATCCTCTTAATAAGACACATTAAGACCTTTCAATGGGTTTTTAGTGTTTAAGTCACCCAGCTACAGCTTATACAGTTATACTTCTTGATATCTTCACAGTGGCTGAATGGACTTTTACCATTCTAACTGCATTTGAAACGTCCATCTCCCTTTATGATTTTGCGATGAACTGCGACGATAACCCATACCAATCTCTGACAATGTTAGTTTATATCAAGAGACATACTGTATATAAATATTTGTAAATATTTTAAATCACTAGGAAGACAGATGTAAAGTGTATCTTATATGTTATATTGAGGGAATATAGAACTGGGGAACATAGCGATGACCCCATTTGCTCCTGAAGGGAACATGAATGTCTGTACATTTCATGCCAATCAATCCAACAGTTGTCGACACATTTTACTGAAAACTATCAATGTGAACCTGCCGGTGGCGCTAGAGGAAAAGTCAGTAGGATCATGAATGTCTTTAGAAAACTTCATGTGAACGTGTGGAATGGTTGTTGGGATATTCCGGACCAAAGTGGTGGACCGGCTGACAGACTGACATTGCCGACGACCCTATAGCCTATAGCTGCTTACATGCCAGAAATAATCAAATGTGAATATGTGTATATTTACTATCTTACCTCCAGCTCCAAAGACTCGGCAGTCACCTGAGGACTAGGGCTCGACACCATGGCCTTCAGTCTGGCTTCTGCTTTGGGCTCCACCTTCGGGACTGGTTTGGCAACAATGGCTTTGTCTTCCACTTGCTTTGGTACTGTTTTAGGTTCAAGACTTGGTTTGGGGGACGGAGCTGGGCTGGGTTGCCGCTTTGGCAACGGCTTTGTCTCTGCTTTGCTGGACGGCCTGCTCACCTCCCTGGACTCCACTTTGCTCTCGGAGACGGACGGCGCTCGTTCGCGGACTGATGGAGCTCTTTCAGTTTTGACCTCGTTGATTTTAGGCTCCGGGGTGACCGCTTTGGAAGACACTTTGGAGATGGGGCGCGGCGCTTCTTCTTCTTCATCTGGTGGGATGAGGCTATTTCTTACAGGGGCATCGGGTGCAGGCGTGACATCCGGAGCTTTCACCTCTGAGCCAAACTTCTGCAGGGGCTTGATCTCCAGGTCCGAGCCCTGCTCTATCTTGATGCTCTGACGGCTGGGGGTGCGAGAGGGGCCACGACTGCCGGGGGCCCCTGCGCCTTCAGGTGCAGCTGAGGCAGGAGCAGGAGCGGGGGTTGACGGGGTAGTGGGGCGACTGTTGGGCCTGCTGTTGGATTTACTGCTACCCTTACTGCCACCACCTTTAATGCTTTTGTCTTCGTTCCAGCTTCCTGGACTGAGGAGTTTGGGCTCTTCCTTGCTGATGATGCCTGGGCTGGGGGAGGGGGTGCGGGCTGGGGACGAGCCGGGCATTAGGCTGTCTAGTTCATTCATGAGTGGGCTTTCGGGCGGCGTAGGCAGGGGCTCCTCCTCAGCTAGCAGCGGCTCATGCATGACAGGCTCTATGTTCTCACTTCCCTCCCCGACCTCCAGTAACACTCTCTTCTTCAGATACTCAGGACCTGGGTGAGATCAGTTCAACCAGTATATTAGGGTCATTCATAAAACTGGGGAGTAGGCTATGTGATTAATCGACATTTGATAAATATGAGTCAGTCAAATTAGCATTGTTAAGTTCAAAGTGACATTTGATATTTCCTAGTTAACTGTTATCGTGGAGCACTCCTTTCTCTCTCCTCCTACAAGACTAATAGTTGTTGTAGTTGACTACAATAGAAAATAGCTACTGGACATCTGTTCAGAAACTGACTTCTTAATAATCCCCTGCTATCCTCAACCCAGTCTAATTTCCTTTGACTAAAATATCAGAAAAAAGCTACAGGTGGATTTCCTGTGACCACAGGAAGCAGCTACTGAGTCTGTTAAGAGTTAAAGGTGGCTACCCTTTATAATGACCAACTTTAATGCACATTTTTGTTTTTTTGCTCACACTTCAGAGAGAAAGAAGTGTAAGAAATACCAAAGAAAAACACTTCACTATATAATAGTATAAGAATATAAATATAACATTAAGAATACAATTTTTTATGTCAAAGTAAAAGTGAAATATGAACGGCTGGTGATACATTTGAGCTATTGTCAACAAATCCCATGAATAGACCAAAAACAACAATGCATTATAGTCTGCCAATGTGTTTCTACTGGAGATGCAAATCTTTAAAAACAGGTCACGAACATAGACTTTGATTTGAAAAAAAAAAAAGGCTAAATAATTGCCCAAGAGAACAGGGAACTGACGGTTTTATCAAACATTACACAAACAAGAATAAATAGTTTATTTAATGGGAACTATTTTGGACAACAATGGAGCGCTATGGCACAGATAATACTTGTAATTGAATCAATTCATTGTGGACTTTGACTCTAGACAAGATATAATATCACCAGACTTTAAATTGTGAGGCTACATTTTTGTTTTCCGCAGTACAAATAAACCAGATGGTGCACACGCTGACACTGTATGTCTGTGTTGTTGTCTCCTTAGTGATTGATCTTCCATGAAAGAATGCACAGCAGGACTCAGCCAGGCTTCGTCTATTTCTAGTTTTAGTCTGAGACAATCTGTCAAGCCACTCACAAAGCTGGATGACTTTCTGATTCCCTAACGCTCTCTGCTGAAGGAGAACGCAAGCGAAAAATAGCAAGAGGCTCCTAAATGGCTGCTGTGCTTTTGTGTGAACGTGTAAAAGCCAGACCCGCAATGAAACTGATATGATCGCTTCGACCCAACAAGATGTTCCTTTTTTAGACATTCAAATGCGACTGCCCTTGCGGTGAGCCTCAGCCAAGGATCTGCTGAAGTAAAAGTCCTGCATTCAAAATGTTACTATTAGCATCAAAATATACTTACAGTACAGAAAGTAAAAGTACAAATTATCAGAAGGTCCCATTTCAGAATATATCATATTGCTGTATTATAATTATTGATGCATTAATGTGTTTGTCACTTGGTGGGGCTTATTTAAAAAAAAAAAAAAAAAAAAAGGGATCAATAAAGTATTATCTTAATCCATAATATGAAATCATAATGTATTTGTTGGTTATATTTTGTATTCTTAAACTGCATCTGTAACGAATGAAATAGGTATTAAGTACAAGTAAATGTAGAGGAGGAAATTATTTCCTTTTGCCATGCAGTGAAGTAGAAGTATAAAGAAGCAGAAAATTGAAATACTCAAGTAAAGTACAAGTACCTCAAAATTGCACTTGAGTACAGTACTTGAGTAAATGTACAGTTACATCCCACCACTGTGCATGGCTATCAGTTATGATCAGTTGATCTTGCTGTTTTCTTCAGTAAGTCAATTGTAATATAAAAGGTGCTCTAAGCGATGTTTGGTGACGTTACTTCTTGTTGACGTTCGAAGTATTGTCAAACAAAATGGGGCTAGCTCGCCCCTCCCTCCTCCTCATCCCGTCCCCTCCCCCTCCATTCCGTGCTTCCGCGCACTAACCCCCCCCAACCCCGACCCCAAAATCCTCCTTGTCGGTTATTGGCTGGAACGCTGGAACACTGGAACTCTGTTTGTTATGTTTGGTGGTGCAGGTTGGCACAGATTGTTTTTGTTACCGTTGGTGGAGCCTGGGCTGTCTACAGAGGCCGTTTTTTTTTTGTTTTTTTTTACAGTGTGTTCAGGGGACAGGCAGCTAGCAGATAGTGAGGAGATGTGTGTGTGTTATATTTGTATTGACTCTGCATTTAGTGATGCATTCAAGCCATTTGGGAAAGATGGTAAATATGAGCGTCCTACAAGAAAAACAATTCATGGCATCCAATTTCCAGTGAAAATAACTGGAAGAATAGCTTGAAAACATCTAAGTCTGTGCTTTGAAAAGTATTCCATACTGTGTTATCCTTTCCCAAACATTGTGTATATAAACGTGAAGTTGTTGCTTTTTTTTTAACATTATTATGAATTTTGCAGTATTCCTGACAGATTAGAAGGGCACTGACCTGGCTGGTAGAAGGAAGGGGAGAGCTCTTTGGCCACCAGTCTGGCGATGCTGGACTCACTGTTGGAGGCCTGGGCCGCCTGCTCAGCCCCATCGGACTTGGCCTTTGCATGGGTCGTCCTGCAGGGGAACACATGCAAACTGATTCATAAATCACTGGTACTACAACAATCATCCAGACGTTTTATTTTCATGCTACTGTTTACTGTTAGTGCATTAGTTATAATCTGAAAGAGGTCATTTTAACATGGTGCCACTCCCTCCATGCATCCAAAATAGCATGTGTGTTGCTATCTAACACTGCGTATTGTTTCTCATTCATCAGGAACTCTGAGAGCGCAGACCTTTGCCAAGGCAAGGCCCATTTCACTGGAGCTGTATGTATCGCTCCAGTGACTTATCTCTGTCTCATGGAAATATGTGTGATGATGGAGTCTTTAGTTACTTGCCAGCCATAACTCATTGTCCTGCTGGGGGGGGGGGGGGGGGGAAGTGATAAAAATATAATTTATTTCTGTCCCAGCCCAACAGCAGAAAATGACACCTCCTCTCTCGATAGCTATTAATACTAAAGAGCCATATGACCAGCAGCCACACACCCATTGAATACTGTAAACAATCCCCTTTGCTGTAGTATTTTTGGATAAACTGTTTTAAGCCTTCATCTATTAGGTTTCCCATTCAAGGTTCATACATGAGGTCAAGATCAAAGTCTGCATGCATTTAGTCTGGATCGACGGCGGTTCATTTACCGGATCGTTCCGGCGTTGCTGGAAGTACCGTAGGATTCCCTTACCTTCCACTTTCTATGTGTTTACGTTCTAACCTCCGAGCTACCAAGCTAACGTTACATGCTGAAAATGGCAAGTTTTGGAGAAAATTTGGATTGCCCAACAAGGCAGGCCTGTTTGTTTCTATAGACCAAGATGACTGTGATTGGTTTAAAGAAATGCAAACAACCCAGAGCATTTTTTTCTCCTATCCATGGAGGGGCCAGACCTTCCTTCACATTGCTGTGGACATAGGTCTGGCAATGTGAGAAGTATGCATTGAACACACATAAAGATATGACATAATGACATATAACATACTGCAGAACACATAATATGAAAGTAAAATCCATGCTTTAGCAATGCATAGTATTTCACAATATTTATAGTATTGTATTCTGCCAATTTAACAACTGCATCATTAACTAATCTCCATTGTACAGTTGCTGTTTAAGCAAGCTGATGGCTGAGAGATTGCAATTGCTTTTTCTCCGATCAACCATCCCAAAACTAAAGATAATCACTTTATAATTGCACATATAAAGAAACAACAATCCTGACATTTGAGAAGATGAAAGTAGGGAATTTTTGCATTATCAAAATTGCTATTTGTATATATTTATTTTCTTTTGAACCACCAATCACTTCAGAGTCATGTATATCTTTTTGGTTTGGTTCAGCAGAATTGTGCCTGTTTAGCAGATATGTTTACCATGTTCACCATAGTAGTTGTAGTAGCATCTTAATACTAATGCTAACATATGTTAAGTAAGACTAAACACACCGTGTAGCTTGTAACATGTTTGTAGTACACAGTACATATACTGTATGGGATTGTATGGGAATGTTAGCTTTGCATGTTTTTAGTCATGGATTTTGACCTGATTGTGGTGCTAGATGAAAAGTCAGGGGATCACCAAAGTTAGTACAGTTTATCCTGAGGGGGACATTAATCTGTGTCCCAAAATTCACGCCACTACCTCAAATAGTTTGTGGAAAAAAAACTTTCAATGAAATCAATTTTGTAGAAGTAGACATAATTGGATAACTGAAAATGTTTGACCTGCTGTGGCACTAGATGAAAAGTCAGGGGGTCACTAGTCTATTTTGGTCGACAATTTATTTAGGGGATTGCTCCGGTGGCGCCGGAAGATCCGATGGATGTCCCTCATTTTTCAGCCGGATGTCCGTCACTTTCCTCTTCTTTTGTGTTGGAATTCTAAACTCCGGTGGATTTCTGAGGACTATGGTT
This sequence comes from Sander vitreus, assembly GCF_031162955.1. Taxonomy (NCBI): domain Eukaryota; kingdom Metazoa; phylum Chordata; class Actinopteri; order Perciformes; family Percidae; genus Sander; species Sander vitreus. The sequence continues at coordinate 29,220,737 of NC_135861.1, read as the reverse complement.
AACTGCTCCTCAGATCTCTGCAGGGTAAATCCAGACAGCTAGCTAGACTATCTGTCCAATCTGAGTTTCCTGTTGCACGACTAAAACAACCTTTGAACGTACACATGTTCCACCAAAACAAGGTCCTTCACGAGACTATTTTGCAGAAGCAGCGTTATTGTGTCCGCCCAAGCGTCCATCCATCCATCCATCCATCCATCCATCCATCTTCGTCTGCTTATCCAGGGTCGGGTCGCGGGGGTAGCAGCTCCAGCAGGGGACCCCAAACTTCCCTTTCCCGAGCCACATTAACCAGCTCCGACTGGGGGATCCCAAGGCGTTCCCAGGCCAGGTTAGAGATATAATCCCTCCACCTAGTCCTGGGTCTTCCCCGGGGCCTCCTCCCAGCTGGACGTGCCTGGAACACCTCCCTAGGGAGGCGGCCAGGGGGCATCCTTACCAGATGCCCGAACCACCTCAACTGGCTCCTTTCGACGCGAAGGAGCAGCAGCTCTACTCCGAGCTCCTCACGGATAACTGAGCTTCTCACCCTACTGAGCTTCTCACCCTACTGAGCTTCTCACCCTCCCGCCCAAGCGTGATTGGTTTAAAAAAAAAATGCCAATAAACCAGAGCACCCCATCCCAGAATGCTGTGTGGACTAGCCAGACCTTCCCGTGCAGCGCTGTGGAAGAAGGTCTGGCAATGCGAGACTATGGAATCACCAAATTCAGTAGGCTTCATCTACCGGGGAACGTGAATATCTGTACCAAATTGAATGGCCACTTGTGCAATAGTTGTTGGGATATTTCAGTCTGGACCAAAGTGTTGGACTGACCGGCCAACAGAGCACTAGCGTGCTTGGCTAAAATCTCGGCATTTGCATGCGGAGAGAGTTCAAGGCTTACTGCTGCACATTAACTGGGAGAATTACTGATTGTGATTACTCTGTGGATACTTGACATACTGTAACTTTACACTGAGCTGAAAATAGCTCCCTGCATGGTCCACTTGAAGACTCAGTGGGGAAGGTGCTTCCCCACTGGAACAATTAGAGACTCCTGAGGCTCCTTGTCTGAGATAGATGAGCTCCACCTGTCCACACACAGTCAGCACCTCCGTCCTCTTCCAGGAACCTCCACACCCTCAAATCTCACATGTTTATAATTACAGTGAAATCATTCAATAAAGAAAGAGTTATAACAACAACAGCTGCCTTTTAGCAACAAGCATTTTGGTACAAGGCAATGGTACAGCTTAAACCTAAATCCTACCCCACAAATACAACACATAAAAGGATCACACCATTTAATTTTGCCAGCTGCCTACTAATTATGAAGTATCATGTGTAGTTTTAATTAATACATTTTAATGTATTAAATGCATAAAAAATGTGTATTTGACAAAATATATCATGTGACTGAAATGTGGCACTTAATGGATGAGGATGACATTTCTCATTGTCAACAAATCCCATTAAACAATCCCCGAAACATGTGTTAGTCTGTCTTTCAGAACTCTCTGGCTTTCCTACCCTGTCTGTGGCTTTCAGCTCCGAGCTCATTGGTTCCAATGTAAATCTTTAAAAATAAGTCACAAATATATACAGTTTCATTTTTTTAAAAGAACTTTCTTAAATGGCTAGTCATTGTAGTTTTCTTTTTTTTCTTTACAAAATGTTTTTAAAAAGTGCATTTGTTTTGGCCCATTTTCTTATTATTTAATTCATTATTTATTCGTCTTTGCTAATAACATGTAGGACTTGTGTTTATGTATATTTTCAGATGTATTTTAACTTTTAGGGGGAAAAAATGATTAAACAATAACTTGGTGGCCCCCCTGCAGTATCTCTGAGGACCCCCTAAGGGTCCCAGACTCCCTGTTGAAGATCTCTGCTTGGGGCAGCAGGACGGTGTGTGTGAGATTGAGTCAGAATAAACTACAGTGTGTGTGTTTATGGTAATGAAAGAACTGGAACTGGAATCTTTGAAACTGGTAAAGTGAGGACTAATGTAAAATTAAGATGTGTTTAAGTTTTGGGGGTTAAATTATGGAATGAACTTAATGATGAGATGAAAATGAGTATGTCTCTGTTGAGTTTCAAAAGAGCTTTAAAATCTAAAATAATTAAGGGTCATGAAGTAATTTGATTACAATGTAAAATTACTAGGATTGTACTCAAGTATTTAGTTTCATTCAGTTTTGTTGGTTTTCTGGGGGATTCTATGGGGATTATATGATTCCTTTTTTGGTTAGTTACGGTGGCAAATTGTGGGAAATAATTGTTTCTCTTATGTATGTTAACCGAAATAAAATGATTCATCATAATCATCAACACCATGTCACCCAGGGCAACAGTGTGGCTCAGTGATGTGTTTAATAGATTTGGGACAAAAATGGAGCTCTAAGTACAGTTTTAGGTACTTGTATTTCAATTGAGTGTTTTCATTTTACAGTGTGTTACTTTCTATTAATACTCCATTACATTTGAGAGGCAAATATTGTACTTTTTACTCCACTACATTTATTTGACAGGTCCTTTCAAAAAATTTGATGTATGTACAACAACCCAATAGCATACAACTACTTAAAATGAGCTCCACTTTTGATGCCATTAATTTACTGTGTACACAGTATTGCATCAATAATAACAATAATCCAACTATATTCTTGTAAGACTCTGAAAGAGGCCATTTTGCATAGTGAGGAGTTAACTTTTTGATACCTAGTATTTTGAAGATTATACCTCTGTCTTTAAATTAAGGAGTGCTTTTTCCATCACTGGTATTCAGTACATTATAAAGGTACCCATTATACAGTGCATTCAGAAAGTATTCCCACCCTTTCACTTTTTTATGTTTAGGTTATGTTGCAGCCTTCTATTACATTCATTTCCATCATCAAAATCGATAATGACAAAGTGAAAACAGGATTTTATATCATTTGTAAATGTATTAAAAATGTATTTATATTACATTGACATAAATGTTCAGATCCTTTGCTATGACAGCTCAGGTGCCTCCTATTTCTCCTGATTATCCCTGAGACGTCTCTATACTTTGATTGAATTCAACTGATTGGACGTGGTCTATAAGGTGTCACAGCTGACAATGGACATCAGAGCAGAAACCCAGACATGGGGTGGAAGGAGCTGCCTGCAGCGCTCAGAGGCAGCATTGTGTCGAGGGCGAGGCACAGAAGGGGGGAAGGCTACACAAACAAGAGCTCAGTGGCCTCTATAATTCCTAAATGGAAGCTGCTACACCGCCTCTCGCAACCCACAGTGCGTGTTTGTCGCTATTAATGCCTCTCAGCACCATACATGTGCAGAAATCTCAGACTTGAGTAGTGCTAACGTCATGTGTCCTTGAGAGTGGAGTAAGAGCTCACCCCTGCATTGCATTGCAAAGGAAAAACAGATTCAACCCCTAAATAGACAGAAGTTATCGAAATATAGTACAGTAAATGCATCATTGATTGAAAAGATTGCCTAGAGCTGTAACAATTCCAAATGTTGCTGTACAATTAATTGTCTCAGAATAATTGCCATTAACAATATTATAAATTGTCTCTTTCAGTCAAATTAAAAAAATATTTATTTATTACTTTTTAAAACAAATTAAAGTTTTGAATAAATAATATTTTGGTTATGTCACTGTCATGTGACCCAGATGATGTAATAACACAAAGACACAGCCTTTAAAGTAAACGGCGCCTCTTTATCATCATAAAACAGTTTGTCTAACTGTATATCCTCCTTGATATTGTTGTTGCTATGAACGAGTGTAGGGTCAAGTGCCAACCACTAACAATTTAATAAAGATATAAAGTCCAACCAATAATCACTTATATAATTACAATTTGGCATATCTAAACAAAATCAACAATTAAGACCTTAGCTAATGTGAGCGATTAATTGCTGTTAGACAAAGAAACCACGATTATGAAAAGAAATTGACAATTAAACAATTGTGCAATAATTGTCACAGGCCTACCAGTGCCGCCAGAAATCAAAGATCAGCTGAGTTTCCTTAAACCTACATTGTGTAATTTTTTGAGTTGATTCTTAGCAAAAACCCCTTTGTTCTTTCACAAATATGTGCTCATTCATGTGTAATTACTTCCACCAACTAATCAAAGTATTCTCGTAAGCGTAGAATCTGTCATTTAGAATCATTCAGAATACATACGGGCGAGTCGCTCGAATGACAGCTGCCATGTATAGCGCCTCCATCTTTAAAATACATTAGCCAAAGAGGGACATACCTCAACCTTTCGCCCTCTTACACTCAGTGGCACCGTGACTGATGCCAGGGGGAGATTACTCGCCAGGGAAGCGAAAAAGAGAATTAAAACGACAACGCGACAGGCAAAGCAACAAGACCAAAGTTAATATTGGAGTGGCTAGAACAGCTGCGTGTAAACGATGGAGATACTAAGAGCTAATTTCGTGTTCGGCCACCGTAGGAGTTATAACGCGATCGGAATGGGAGGGGCTAGAAAGTAATATTCAGTTGGTTGTCATATACAATTTCACCGCTAGATGGGAGAAATTCTTACACAATGTAGCTTTAAATTTGTAGAGAGCCAGCAGTGCACTAACATATCCATCACTGTGGTTATAGTTGCTAAAATTGGTTAGCATTAGTGCTAATATAACGGGTAGGTGGCAGAGCTAATATGGGGATTGTTTAGACTGATGATTCCCACCTGAACACAAAAGCTATTGCTCAGCTGTTTATTTTCAGCTGTAAGGCCATATGCTCTGGTATATCACTCAGCCACTGTATTAAGCAGTGCTTCGCCTTCTGAGAATATAGTTCCCAGTATGTATACGGTTAGAGGATGGCTGTGTCTGATATGTGACCTTATTATTTGTACACGCCGTGACTAGCCGTAACATTTAAATAGGAAAATGTTGGCATTATTTTGTCACTTATTGGGAGCAGTAGACTAGTTGGAGCCGGTTACCTCCAGGATCTGTGCTAACCAGGCTAGTGGTGGGGGCGTCAGACAGAGTTACGACACGCACGGAGATGAGAAGGGTATGTATTGACTTATCTAACTCTGGGGGATACGGTGAATAAGCTAAAGTCCCAATAAGTCGGGGTGTTCCTTTAAGAAAAACAAAACTATTCCTATTTATTGAATACAAAAGTTCACACAGGCTTTTTAGAACATGACATCAGTTCAATTCATGGCAGTAAGAAAACTGCCAGAAATACAGATACGTTCAAATAAATAAACATTTCTATGGAGTCAGCTAGTTCAAGTGTGGTGCTATTTCGAGCCTTGTTAGTGGTATCAAATAGTGATTTACCCTGTGCCCCGAAAGCTAGCAACAAGCTAGTTTACGGTAGCTTGTTTCAAGCTAGAGACACATTCAGTTAGCATGAAAACAGATCCCAGAGAACCTTCGACTCGGTACATATATGTTATTAATCCCTAGGTTCAATTTGCGCCGGAATTGTCCTTTAAAAAGTGCTATATACATAAAATATATCATTATTATTAGAGGCAGGGTTGGTAACTATTTCCAATATACACTTTTGTATATAATGTTTGAAATGGTCTTTACACCCTGACAGCAATAAATAAGTGATGGGCTCTGAAAAAGGAGTGAAAAGGATTGGTCGTCTGTAGCTGCTGTAATCCTGTAAAACGCCCACCAATCACTGCCTCGCGGTCCACTTTAAAAGAACCAATGAAATGGCTCCTTGCCCCGAGGAGATGCTACTTTCAAATCTTGCTAGCTTATCAACTTTACCAAGCTTTTAGTTTGCTAACGAAACGGCTTTGTTTTGGTAGCCGCGGTGTTAGTGATAAACAATAAAACATAATCCTGTTAAAAATGAAGAAATACAATCTGTAGATTACTGCATTACCTGATTTTTTTTTATAAAAATCTATGTTCTTTAGTTTTAGGGAGCAGGCAGAGGAAGTAGTGGTGCTCTCTTGAGATGCACTCCGGAAATATCCGTCAGATCTTTCCTTCTACAATAGAACAAAAGGAGTCAGGTCAAAATTAGCCAGTCTGGCCCTTTAAGTTGTATAACTGCTGCAGTGTGTGCTGCTCCTCCAGTGCTTCTCTGCAACCAAACGTGACATTTGACACTGTGACCTAAATAACCTTTATGCTTCTAGGGCTGCATTAAGGAGACACTTGTTGTACTCTGAGGAGTGACGAGACGTCAGCTGTAGGAAGAAACTGCCTTCAACACCCAAAGCTATGAACAATCGTACACCTTAAATCTTATTTTAGAGCCGGTGGAAAGTGTAAGTGTAATGTTCGAATAGGTTTTGCTGTTTTGTAACCATTTGTCTTTTGTCACACTGCAGTTGCCCCGAAGGCTGCTGATGGCAAGACATATTCTGGCATTCTGGCATGTTCCACTTTATCTTTGTATGTGTGTGTGTGTGTGTGTGTGTGTGTGTGTGTGTGTGTCAAAGACTAATTTGGTGTCTATAAAAAGACGACTAAATGTTACAGACTAATCAAATAACTTTGTCAAAATGCACGTACATTAAGAGATAACTGCAACCTCATTATTGCCACATTGCTAAGAGGTCACCTAAATAAATACCTCAGTGGTTGAAGAAGTATTTTTACTTAAAGTACCAAATTACTTAAATACCACAGTGTAGAAATACTCTGTTACTGGTAAAGGTCACACACTCAAAACATACAAGTGTATTATCATCAGAATTTACAGTAGTGCACTGTACATACTACAAAAGTACAAAAAGTAAGTACTCATTATGCAGAATGGCCCATTTCAGATGAAAGGGGTGAATGGGAAAGTGTGTCCAAACTTTTGACTGGTACTGTATATTGTAGTATTGGATTATAATTATTAATGAATTAATGTGTATATCACTTTAATGGTGCAGCTGGTAAAGGTAGGGCCTATTTTTGTTACTATATATATATACTGTATATATACTGTTGCACAGCTAGAAGGAAGGCATCATCATTAATTTGTTGATTATATGTTGTATTTGTACTGAAAAGTAACTAAAGTTACTTGTAATAATTGTAGTGGAGTTGAAGTATAAAGTAGTATAAAATGCAAGAAAAAAAAAACTCCAGTAAAGTACGTACTTCAAAAGTGTACTTGAATACAGTACTTGAGTAAATGTACTTAATTACCCTCCATCACTGGAATAGCTACAGAGATGTTATCAATAGTCCTCAGCTGAGGTTAGATATGAACTTTATTTACAATTGTTACACGTTACAAAATGCTCACATCAGCAGTACAGTATGTAATCCAAGCCGCACAACTAAAGCTAGGTGTGGTACATATATACGCTAAGCCTTTATACCCGAGCACTTGCTTATGAGCTGTGTCATATTTATATCCGTGGAACCATTTGACACCACTGCTGACGCAAGCTGGCCCCAGATCTGTGATCTCTAAGTGTTGCTGGCGAGCAGTGGAGCTAAAGCGTACAGTGGGCCATAGAAACTAAATCAACAAGCTGACTTCTGTTTTCAACTGTGCACCATTTGAACAAGTATTTAAATGGCTAAAACAGGACAAGAGTGAGTAAAGTAATAGGTAATAGGTATGCAGACAAACATACATAGCGGCTGCGATTCGGCTTAAGAAAACAGTCTGGGTGTTGTGTCTGTGACTAGGCAGGAAAGATGGGATTTGGGCGCAGGAGGGGGGGGGATAATCAGCTGTTGCATTCCCCTGTGATTGTGATACAGCAAGAGTGTGCCTGCCCATATTTAGTCAGGGCTCCTCTGTGACCACAGGGCCCCTGTCTGTGTGTGCGTCATTTACACCCTGTCCTGCCACACAGGTCCTCCGTAAGACAGCCCACGGAACACAGCAATGTCCACAGAGCGTCTGAATGCCAGTGAACGTACAGCTAACCTGACTTGAAGAGGCCAGGTCTGGCATCCCATGCAGTGCACAGGTTGTACATGTATTTTTAACCGTCCACTTCGTTGCCAAAGGATCATGGAGTGAGGAAACCACTGCCAGGAACAGTTGTGTCATGTCTCCACTGCTTGTATAATAAACAGATTTCAATTCAACGTGCAGCAACACTCAAGATGGCTGTTGTTTAGTTTGTGTGGGGGCAAAAGTATGCAGATCCTTAACTTAAATAGAAAATACAACAATGTAAACACACTTCATTGCAAGTCAAAGTGCTGCATTAAAAAAATGAAAGAACTAGAGTATTATCGGCAAAATGTAAATAAAGTATCAAAAGTAAAAGTGCTCTTTCTGCAGCAAATGCCTCCTGAAACTTATTAGATTGTTGCTTTAATGTGTAAGCAGCATTTTAAAGTGACTATATATAACATTTTAATGTTTCTAAAGCTCTGTCATTTTTCATACAATGGTCTTAAATGACCTGTAACAGTAAACGAGACTAACAGTGAAAAGAACGCTGTTTTTTATATGGTTTTTAATAAGGCATCTGCCCGGGTCCAGATTACATGCTTCATGTAGTTCTACTGGAACGTAGGGTCAGTTTCAGCAAATATGACAGAAAGTTAGTAAGTCTTACCTACTGCACCTTTAATGTAGTGGAGTTTAAAGTGCATTATTTCCTTCTGAAATGTAGTGGAAAAGTATAAAAATGTACCTCGACGTAAGAACGGTACTTGAGTAAAAGTACTAAGTTACATCCCATCACTGGTCTTCCAGTCATTTGGAATTTTACACAGTATTTCATATGAGGTCATGTTTGGTTTAAGGCCACCGAGGTGTTTCTGAAAGCAGTCCTACATAAATACTAAGCTTCCACTCTCAGCTCCATCCAGGCGCCTGCGGATGTGCTGTAGGTGAGCTTAAAGCTCCGATGCGGCGACGAACACCGGCCCATAACTCTTATAGACTGCTTATCCTTGGGAGTACAATATTTAGATTTCAATCTGCTGTGACAGGGGTCTGCAGTCCATCAGTGGGAGTCTCACTGCTGTAAACACTGAGCTTATTTCAGGTGCTGAAGACCACTGTGGACAAAAGCGGCACCGCCTTGTACGGTCACAGACAAACTGGAGGTAGACGTGCACACGTACAGACAATTAACCACATAAGAAAAAACACGTTTCCCTACAGTTGGATTCATTGATTTCATATGAAGTGATTTCAGAATGCACTGTGATTAGAAAGAGGTTTAGATACTCTCATTTTCCCTTTCTCCGTTAGACAGGTACTGTAATGGTGGCTCTTCAACACATCACACTGATATATGCTCATGGAACTGGTCTGTCACTAAGTTAAAGGAATAGTCTGACATTTTGGGAAATGAGCTTTTCTGCTGAGAATGACTTTGTAGATGAGAAGATTGATGGACTTACCTCTCGTTTGAGAGTCACAAATGAGTTATAATTTAATTATTGAGCTTTAGAGGTGCTGGCAGACAGATTTTGTTACATGTAACTTTTATTCTTGTATTTCATACCTGTCTTATTCTATTTTAGCTGTTTTTTTTATATTCTCTTTAACAGATGTTTTTAATTGTTTTCAACTGCTCTTGAATTGTTCTGTTGCTGTAATGCTCAAATAAAGCTGCCTTGCCTTGCTTTTGGACAGTCTTGCAGTTTCCCCCTGTTTCCAGTCTTTATGCTAAGCTAAGCTAAGCTAACTGTCTCCTAGCTGTAGCTTCACATTGAATGGACAAATATGAGTATGGTCTTCTCATCAAACTCTCGACATAAACAGTCATTTGACCTTGCAGGACATGGGAGTTGCTGGTATATCGCTGCCTCGACCGGTTAGTTAGTTAGTGTTAATGTCTTAGAAGAGTTAATGAAGAACTTGTATCGCAGGTGAATTCTCTGTTTGCTACAAGCTGAGCTCACCAAATATTACTATTACTAATATAACCACCATCTTTACACCCACAACGAAGCCTGGTGAAGATGAAATCAGATATTTTAACAGCTTTACAGCTTAAACTTGAGACAGTTCTGCTTTTAAAGTTAGTCCAGTCTCGGTTGTTGAAATGCCATTCAGTATACCAGTTCAGGGGGAGCAAAGTCTGTTCAAATGGTGCAATCATTGCAAATGAACTACTTGCATTACATCAATTATGGAAAACCATGCTGTGCTTAAAGGACTATTCCAGTGCAAAATGAACCTTGGGGTTAATAACACATGTGTACCGAGTCGACCGTTCTCTGGGATATGCTTTCATGCTAATCGAATGTGACCAGTTTTATCGCAAACCGCTAATTAGCTTATAAAGCTAGTCGTCGGGCATGTGAAAGTAAAAAGAAATCACTATTTCTATACCACTAACAAGGCTCAAAATAGCATAACACTTCCGCGGTAGCATAATGAGGGTCCCTACATGTAAACCAAAGCATTGAGAACTTTGTACAGACAGTTTATTAAAAAGATAGTTTATAAAGACTTTTTAGGAAAACACTCATGACCAGTCGAACAACGAACGGCATGCTTGAGCTATGTTACTGGTTATACGGCATTCATCGTTCGACTGGTCGTGACTGTTTTCCCAAGATGGCGCCTGCCTGTATACCGAACGCTACTGTCTTCTGTAACTGGTCACATTCCATTAGCATGAAAGCATATCCCAGAGAACGGTCGACTCGGTACCCATGTGTTATTAACCCCTAGGTTCATTTTGCGCCGGAATTGTCCTTTAAACATTTGGTTATCCAGAACGTGATATGAAATCCTGTGGTTTAAACAGTGTGAATCTAAACAGCCACTTTAGCCCCTGCGCCCATTATTTCTTATCTGTAACACAGTATCAAATAAGCATAATGACTCTTTGGTTGTGTTTTCTATTATGGGAATTAATGTGACCAGCAGCCAGAGTCAGTGAAGGGAGTTAGTGGCGCTGAATGAAAGAAGTGTCTCTTTTTATGGCTATAGTCTGTATATGAACTGTTCATTTTATACACTGCCCTCTGAGTAAAGCTCGCCCTGGCTTGTGCCTCTCAGCACTAAGCATCAGTTTCTCTAAATACACTATGTTCTGTGAAAACCCCAGAAAGTTTTCTAACATTACTTACCAACGTAATAAAGGTATTTCCAGGATCCTTGAAGACTCTTTGAACCATTTGGATACAATAATATTCCATCTGATCAACAGAAAAACTATGTTTTTGAAGTTGGGACTATATTTCATTTCCAGGTAGTTGTAAAGGACATATCTCCTTGTTCATTTTGACAAATGAAAATGAATAACTATGAACTAACTATGAACTATAACATTTTGTTTCATGTTGTATAAATTGTTTCATTTCTGGCTACCATCTTTGTTTAGGAAAGAAGAGAAAAAGAGGTGCAACTTCAGACACAGGTTAATAAAGACCTGAAGCACATTGAATATTTATTTCATCCAAAGGGTTAGAACAGTCTTTGAGCATTCTCGAAATATCTTTAGAACAGCTGTAAATGTTGTTAAATGGACTTTTGTGTTTTTCAAAAATTCCCAGGTACAGATGCTTAGTGCTGTATGGAGCCCCTGAAAGGCCAGAAAAGGTTGTTTCTGAGATACCTTGCAATTCATTTTGTGTTCTCTTGCAATGAGTTTTGTATTACCTCTGATCGATAGATAGATCAAGATAGACAAGGGCTGAGCTGTACTACGATATAGTATAGAGAAAAAGCGCATCGCGTCATACTCTGAAAGCCACCGGAGGGGAAAACAACTCTCCGCTCTCCATTGACTTGTATTGCGTGAAGGTGCCTCCTTGTCAATTTCGTTTCCTAGCAAACAACAGAAAAATGCCTAAAAGCTGATGTGTGGTGATATTCACTACCAACAATGTAAAGAACCCATAACTTAAGTTTTTCTTTTTAAGCTAACGTTATGTCCGACGTTTATTTGCAGCAAGCAGTTTGTTACCAAGTCAAAGGCTAACTTTTTAGGCTAACTATATTTCTGTAAGTTAAGCTAACACACGTAACATCGGACATAACGTAAGGTTAGTGTCAGGATCCCCAGTCTCCCCATTCTCTCTGCTGCTTCCTCACGTCTGTATCCACTTTTCCTGTCTTCATTAAAGCTCAAATTCTTTATGTAGTGAATATCACCGCACAGCAGCTTTTGGGCATTTTTCTGTTGTTTGCTAGCAGACAGAATTGACGAGGAGGAAACCTTCACGCAATGCAAGTCAATGGAGAGCAGAGAGTTCTTTCTTTCCATCTTTTAGATGTTTTATTACAGAAAAAGGAGTAATGTATATACAAAGTATGAAAGCCATGACCCAAATAGTCATACATTCTGTCTTTGTGTTACTTATGGAGGGAATTGTAGCAAAAATAAATCATTCCTCTTTGTGCTGGGGACCCCCTGGGTGTCCCTGGACCCAACTTTGAAAACCACTGACATGAGTCAGACAATAATCACATCCACAGCCAGACAGAGCAGCTGCAGCCTTTTGTGTCACATCATCTCTCCTTTCTGTAGTATCTGCAGAGTGTTCCCCTAAACTAGCAGTGTATTAGAACTGAACTGGACCAACACACTAACACTGATAAACAAGAAAAAAAAGAAATCAGGAGAATCCTCTCACCACTCATGTGTTCTCACCTGGAAGCAGCGATCTCTGCCTTCTGCTTGCCGATGGCTGCAGCCCTCTGAGCGCCCTCCACCGCTCGCTCCACCTTCTGCTTGATCTTGGTTCCCTTCAGCTGGATCACCCTCTTCTTCATGGCCTTCACCAGCAAGTTGTTCATGTACTTGCCCTCCTCCTTCCCTCCCTCGGCGAAGGTTGTGCAGCCGTAGCCGTGTCTCTGGTTGTTCAGCCACTCACCCTCGTACTTCAGCCCGCTGGACCTCTCGCTTATTCCATATCCTGAGCGCTTGTCGTTCTTCCACTCGCCCATGTAGACCTCTGTGGTGGTGGCGTCAATGTCGGCCTCCACTGGGGGGAAATCCTCGGCTCCGGCCAGGCTCTCGTCCCCGATGCTGATGGTGGAGTTGGTGTCGCTGGCGTTGGAGCTGAGAGCCGACTCCGTCCTCAGGAAGCTGATCTTGCTCTTCTGGCTGGACAGCGAGGTACTGGAGTCGGACTTCTTTAGCTTACCCAGCAGGGAGCTCCTGTTAAACAGGCCTTTCTTTTTGGGTTTCACAGCCTCTGGGTCCACCTGTAGAGTGAGGGCGAAGCCTCCGCGGGACGGTCCCAGCTGGGTAGGGGTGGCGACGGGTGTCTCCTCACCTGAAGCGTTGGTGGTGGTGATCATGGGGACGTCTTGTTGCAAGACGGTGCCGTTGCTGTGCTCGCTGCGAAGGGAGGTCAGGGAGGTACGAAGAGGGGAGCGGACGACTGCTGCCATGCCATAAGGGACGCTCTGCCGGACCCCATAGCCATGCCGCATCCCACCTGTGAACTGACCCTGGAAAGTACCTAGAAACATCAGAAAACAGGGAGTTATTCCTTTTTAACTGCACCACAGACCAAACATCAGAGGCTACTGTTTACATGCTAGCAGCATAGATCTAGGAATGGCTATATCAGTCTGTCAGTTGGTTTGTCCACCACTTTGGTCCAACTGAAATATCTCAACAACTATTTGATGGATTGCCATGACATTTGGTATAGACATTCACTGGACCTAGTGGATGGATCCTACTGATTTTGATGACCCCCTGATGTTTCCTCTAGCGCCACCAGCAGGTCAACTTTCACTTATCTTGTGAAATATTTTAACATCCACCGGATGGATTGGCAGCACATTTTGTACAGACATTCATGGTTTCTAGATAGCAAATCCTACTGTAATTCGGGATCCCCTGACTTTCCATCTCGTGCCATCATCAGATAAAAGTTTTTATTTGTCTAAAACTTTGGTTTTTGACCAAATACCTGCAAAACTAACGACATTCCCATCAGCATCAACTGTACTCTGCGTTTGGTTCTAATTAGCAAATGTTAGCGTGCTAACACGCTAAATTACGATGGTGAACCTGGTAAACATTATACCTGCTTAATACTAGCATGTTAGCATTGCCATTGTGAGCATGTTAGCATTTAGACTACAGCCTCACAGAGCTGCAGACTTTGAAACATGGCCTGGAGCGAAAATAGTTCACTTCATATAAAAGTACCCGTCCTTTTATTTCTGCCAGAATGTCCTGGATATCTTTAGTGTGAAACGTTCATTAATGCTGTGACTGACAAGTCATCTTGAGGTCTGGTCTCATGCTAAAATTGACATGAGTGTGGATTATAATGACAGCTACGCCTCAGCTCAGCCTGCGAGGCCAGGAGGGCATGGGGCTTGTGGGCTATTATTACAGCCTGACATCTGGTGCTATCACATCCCCCACTGCAGCTTCCACCAGACTGGGCTTCAAAGCTGATGAGTCAGCTGTTACGAAGGGGAACCACTGCTATTGTACAAGCAGCGATCACAGCAAATTATTTTATTTAAAGCCGTTTAGTTTTCTGTATACAGTCCAGTGGATCAGCGAGTGTCTAAGGATTCAAAACTTCACTTACAATGCTCAGGGTTGTTTGTAACCTTTCATTTTTATCTATCCTAATCCGGTCTGTTAACATAAAATGATATATGATCAGTGGTGGAAAGAAAAAACGTTCATTAACACAAGTACTTTTAGAACAGTTTTAGGGCACTTGTACTTAGGACTGTGCAATTAATCAAATTTTGATCGTGATTTAGATTTTGGCTCCTAGCGATCACAAAAACAATGTGATCCAGAAAAATGATTATTCTGCACATTACGTTTTGCAAGTAAACTCTTATTTTGTTTTGTAATGGAAAAAAATGTATGTGTCTTGTGAATATAAAATAAAAAGGTTCAACAGGGAAAGTATATAGGGAAATTTCACAGTTCAAGGTTTGTTCACTGTTTCACCATTTTTTTAGAAAAGATTTTCGGGCATTTTAGGCCTTTATTTCCACAGGACAGATGAAGACATGAAAGGGAGATGAGAGAGGGAATGACATGCAGCAAAGGGCCGCAGTTCGGAGTCAAACCCCCGGCCGCTGCGTCAAGGAGTAAACCTCTATATATGGGCGCCTGCTCTACCAACTGAGCTAACCTGGCCACCTTCACTATTTTTTTAACTTCAATAAATGCAACATCTTTCCAAAAGTCAATGAGTAATCGTGTTAAATAATCGTGATTTCAATATTGACCAAAATAATTGTGATTATGATTTTTTCCATAATTGAGCATCCCTACTTATACTTGACTTGAGTATTTCCTTTTTGCTCTACTTTATATTTCTACTTCACTATATTTCAGAGAGAAATATTGTACTTTTTACTCCACTACATGTATCTGACAGCTATAGTTACTAGTTACTTTGCAGATTAAGGCTTAAAATACACAACAAGAACTACTTAGTGTCAAAAAATACGATGCATTTTTCTAGATTTAGATTTAAGTAGTTAGCTACATCAGTTACAACATGAACGTGCTGCGTACACAGTCATCTATCAGTAACATAAGAACATAATATAATATATAATGAATACATGTTTTGGCAAATTAGTACTTTCAGTACATTTTGCTTATACGTAGTTCTTTTACAGTAAGGTTTTGAATCGTAGAGCCCAGAGTATTTGTACATGTCAGTATTCCTACTTTGACAACAGTCAAAGATCTGAATACTTCTTCCATCACCAAGATTCCTGCGGGGTTTGATTTCCAACAAGCTTTGAGCACCTTGACTGACAGCAGCAGGATGATATTTTCTTCTGGTTACACACAGAGCTCAGAAATGGCCGTGAGGATCATCAGGCTGCTCTGTTTTGGGATTTGTCTCCAAGTCGCCTGCAATGAACTTCCAATGGACCATATGGCCACAGTTGGCTTGAGGGGGTTTTGTCTTAAAGTGTTCATATTATGCTTTTTGGCTTTTTCCCTTTCCTTTATTGTGTTATATATCTTTTTTTGTGCACGTTATAGGTTTACAAAGTGAAAAAGCCCAAAGTCCACCCCAAAGGGCCTTACCATCTTCCAGAGAAAACACTGTTCACAAACTGCTCCAAACAGCTCTATTGTAGTCCAGCCTTTACTTCTGTGACGAACGTGCGTCACTTTGTAACACACGTTATAATGCTCGCCTAGCTGCTAGCATGGCACGCCCTCATACTCTGCAACTGACTGGCTAGTAGTCCTTACCTAGGTACGTGTAGTCCTTACACTGTGCATGTGCGACTCCCAACAAAGATGGAACAGAAGTGAGATGTCTCACTCTGTAGCTAAAACAGAGAGCTCAACACACAGGGTGAAAAGAGGAGCTGCAGCAATGTGCAGTATAACAAAAAGATGGTGTTTTTTATTTTTTTTAAATTAAACCATGTAAACCTATTCTGGTATAACCTCTAAATACAATTATGAACCTGAAAATTAGCATAATATGAGCACTTTAAAGCTGTATGAGTTAGTTATGATCCTCTCATAAAATCCAGTGGTGGAAAGTCACTTTTTACTCAAGACAAGAACTGTACTTAAATACAATTTTTAAGGTCCTTCTTTACTTCTGTATTTCCAGTTTATGCTACTTTATTCGGTTTACTCCACTACATTTATCTGACAGGTTTTAGATACACAACATGTGATCAACAAATAAAATAGAATGCATTTTTAAGGGTTAAACTAGAGATACAAAGAGTATTTTTCAGATTTAGTATTGCCACTTTTACTTAGGTAAAGGATCTGAATGCTTCCTTTACTACTGCAGAGGTATGCAGCTGCAGTTTAAAGCATATTCACATTTCCACATTATTGAGGTGGAAAGTAACTAAGTACATTTACTCAAGTACTCCACTTAAGTACAATGTTTAGGTACTTGTACTTTACTTGGGTATTTCCATTTACTACTACTTCATTTCAGAGGCAAAGATTGCACTTTTTACTCCTCCAAATGTATTTGATTACTTAAATTAGTTTTCAGATGAAGATTACTAATACAAAAAATATAATGCTAAATAAAAAATGTATTGATTCCCAGAGGGAAATTTGCAAGCTACCTAGCAGTAAATAAAGTCATTTGAGTTATTCGATATAAAAAAAACACATTATTATCGAATAAAATGTTTAATTTTTTTATTTTATTAAACAGCTAACTAACATTTGCTCCACCTTACCAGCACTTTTGGTACTTTAAGTATAATCTGATATTGCTAATACTTTTGGACTTTTAGTTACATAAGATTTTTGAATGCAGAACTTTTACCTGTAACAGAGTATTTTTACATTCTGGTAGGCCTGTGACTACTTTTAAGTAAAGGATCTGAGTACTTTTTACACCCTCACAGGAACATCTCAAGTACTGCATTTAAATAACTTGTGTAAATACTTTTCCATTTTATGCTACTTAATACTGTTACAACTTTGACTTGTAACCAGTGCTGGAATGTAACTAAGTTCCATTTACTCAAGTACTTTACTTAAGTACACATTTGAGGTACTTGTACTTTACTTGAGTCTTTTCTTTTCAGGCCACTTTCTACTTCTACTCCGCTACATCTCAGAGCGAAATATTGTACTTTTTACTCCACTACATTCATCTGACAGCTTTAGTTACTGGTTACTTTACTAATTAAGATTTGTGCACACAAAACACATGTACAGTAGTTCATAAAATAGCCTACAGTGTTTTATTATAAATTAAAGTACCAAACAATATAAGGGCCTACAAGTGCAGCTGAAATGATTAGACCATTAAACACACAACTGTCTGGATCGTTTCCACTTTCTAAAATGTGAGGATTTTTCTGCATTGAGTACTTTTACTTTTAATACTTTAAGTACATTTTCCTGATGATACTTACATACTTTTACTTAAGTAAAAGGATCTGAATACTTCTTCCACCACTGCTTGTAACAGAGTATTTGCTATTTCTAAATCAGCACTGCTTTTTTTTCACTATTAAGAAAATAAAAAAAACAGTCAAAAGTCTGAACGTGTAGCCTAAATCTCACCTCCATCAGCATATGTCTCTGTTCCATATCCATCCTGAAGCCCATTATTCCATGTTCCTTCATACTTGGCTCCACTGCCAACACTGATCCGGATGCCATATCTCCCTTTGAAGCCATGAGTCCATTCCCCTTTGTAAATCCAGTGTCCTTTGGATTCTACTCCCAGGCCGTGACGCTTCCCCTGCGACCAGTAGCCCTCGTAGGTGTTCCCGCTGGGCCAGGTGTACACTCCCACCACCTCGAAGCCGTAGTTCCAGGAGCCGGAGAACTCGCCCTGGCCTTTGGGTCCGGTGCAGATGCCATGGCCGTGGGCTTTGCCTCCCTCCCAGCCTCCGCAGTAAGCTCCGCCGTCGTCGAACTCAAAGCGCCCGCCACTCATGCCTCCCCGCAGCCCAATAACGCCCCGATGAGAAAGTTAAGTTTAGTCTGTTACCTGGCTAAAGATAAAACCTCCGTCAGTCTGACTTCATCTGCACCTGACATCAAAGCTGATTGGAGATATCCATGGTGCTCAACTTGTGGGGGTTTCTTCCTTTGGAGTTACTTTGGGGGTTTCTGTGCGTGTCCATGAAGCTCCGGGGCGCACTTCACACTTTGCAGAAAACTTTATTTTGCCTTCTTTTACTCCAGTTGCTTCTTGTCGGAGTCGTCGATTTCACTCAATCTCATGTTCAGATTTTATAAATTTTTACAAATTTGGATGACAGGGTTATTAAATGGAATTGTTTCTGTAGATATCTGTCTTGACAAGCCACTGATCTTGCATGGCTTTTTCCAGGTGGCCACAGAGAAAAGCCCCGTTCCCCCTGTCCCTGCCACCCAGCTATCTCCTGACAGTCGCTGCTGTTGGAAATATTTGAACAGACCTAACAAGGCGACCAATCCCCACACACACACCCTTCCAAAAATACAACCCAATCCTTACTCTGCTGCCTGCAAGGAATCATGCCAGAGTCTTGCCACCTCGGGGCTGAAGTATACATGCCATCAGGACTCTGATCTCTATTATGTTTTACCATGCAGTTAATGCAATAATTAATCTCTAATAAGCTTGATGAAAGATAGATCTAAAAGTAGATAACGCGCTGTAATGTCTCATTGATGTTCCTATATGGCCCGTATGGTCTCATAGATCTTAGCCCTAATAATATTTCTCAATAGGAAAGTACAGCCTGTGTGTCTGTGCTTGAGATTATAACTTTATTTAACAGTGTATATATAGGCCTATATGTCTATGTAGGCTATATCTCTTCCTATGACATTATCATTGCAGTATATTTTGGGATATTGTTTGACTGTAAGTTGAATCATAAATTGTTGTGTATTTTTTCACAAGAGTTAGAGTTGCTGGATAACTACAGGAGTCTACTTGATTAAATTTATAAACAGTGGGAATTAATGTTTTTCATTATAGGAATACTGTACTTCACTCTCTCCACTCCCCCTGCTGGGAAATGTCGGTAACTGCATTAATATACATTAAAGATATTTAAATTCCTTCTAAACTTTGTTAAACCTTTTGTAATACAAACCAGCAACTGTGGGAAGAAGAAGTAGGCTACTACTTAGATATTTTACTTGAATACAAATAGGCATACATTCATTTAAAAATACTCAATTACAAGTAAAAGTTCTGTATCAAAAGCATACTACCGGTAAGTAGGTAGCAAGTATAGGCTAGCAGCGAAATATAGCCTACTTAAAGGTGTAATATGTAATACTGACAACTAGTGTTTAAAATACGTTACTGCAGTACAAATTCAAAATACTGGAGAGAGTCGTTTCCCCCGCCCCCTCCTCCCCAGACTCGAAGTTCACAGAGGTTGCCAGGCAGCATTCACAACAATGTTGCTAGACGCCATGGATGTATTAAGAGAACTGGATACAGTGTTCGGCGGGAAGCCCCGTACGTTCCAATGAGAGTGCTCAAAAGCGCATAAAGCAAACATGGAGCTCGGATCTTCCGCATTGTTGGCCCATGACGTCACGATGGACACACGCACTAGCAACAATTTGTTTGTGTTGTCTAAGCAACCGGTAGCAACATGCTCGTTCATGAGCTTCTCTCTCGTGTTTCTTTCAAGTAACAAACTCATGAACTTGCCGTTTTCATTGTCTAAAATATTCACTAACGTTAAACACTGGTTTTCGTTGTTCCCGATCGTTTACATGCTTAGCTAAATAAACGATAGATGTATTTGGCTAGACAACCAAGGAGATTTAATAATTATGTCGTGCTACTAGCTAGCTACTAATTAGCGCTAGCAGTTAACCTGCAGTTTCGTGAACAAAGCTCATCCATGGCTTCATCCTTCATCCACGTTACAAGCTTTACAGCATGCGGCCCTCGGATGTATCATAAGAGAGAACCAAGGCGATGTAATCACTATGTCTGTAGTAACATTATGTAGGCATATAGCTAGCTATGTATAGATCTTAATACAGCCATGTTAGCTACCCCTGATGTTAGCAACTAGCTAGCTAGCCGATAGCCCCGCCAGTTTGGGAAACACTAATGACGTTACATCCACGTAACAGGCTTTACAGCATACATACATCCCTCGGATGTATCATAACTTCATAAGATAATACCATGGACATATTAATAGAACACATGGTGAGTTACAACCATTAGCTATATCCATTATTACAGCTAGCTACATGAGCTCGGTCATGTGAGCGGGCGGGCGCAGTCCCGTGGGTCTGCTCACGTCCATTATGCGCGTTCATCATGGCAAATTTAATAATTCTGGATTCGCTTCTAGTGAATGTTAAAAATGTTAAAGACGGTGTTGTTTTAAACAAGGACCCTTTCAGTGTTTGCGCTGGTAAGTTGATATACCCCGAAACAAATTATCCGCTGAAATATAGACGTTTCTTTCGCCATGCAAAGTCTATGTGAAAAGTCTTTCTGGGCCATGGGGTGCAGTACCACCGTTATCCGCTAAGCCCATGGGGGCTTTTAGACATGGCACTCTTCCTGGGGGCTTGCTAGACACTTGTCTCACATAGCCAGACATTACTTCACAGCACAGCGGAGTAGCTAACGTTAGATGGTGGCTATATTGGCAGTCATAAAAGCCCATGCTCACGCATAGCTCTGTACCCAACTGACAGACACACTTTTTCGGCTTAGAATTACGGTAGGAACCGCTAATAACACTACATTGCCGTCCTCTCCACCCGACTGAACACACTTTATTGGCTTAGAATTACGGCAACAATCGCTAAACACTCTTCAAACTCACGGTCCTCTCTTTCCGATTTACAGCCCCCCTTTTGGCTTAAAATAACTCACTGTTGTCGGCTACGGTCGCTGAACAGGCTACAGGTTGTAAACAGCTGTGGCCCGCTTGCCTGGTCCTCCGGTAACGTTAACTAGCAGTTAGCAGGGTTAGCATGGCTACGTTAGCCAGTACCAGTCAGGATGACTTTACTGGCTGTGTCTCAATTTGTTTTTGTGAGTAACCAACTCGGGTACTCTAGCTAGCTATATAATTCAATGTGAATACACAAATGTTGAAATGACATAAAATGCCCGTTCCTTGTAGCTGTGATAAATTAGCATGAAGCTAATGCTTAGCTACCTGTTCAAGAGGAAATTAGCCAACTCTGCGTCCTTTTGGGCTCTAAGCTGTCTCCACTATTAGAAACACACCGTTTTTTTTTTTAGGTCGGGTAGAATCTATCTCCGTTGATCCTGTTTGTTTGTTTGCTGCTTTCATGGCTGTACTAACGTTACAGCTGTAGTGCGCTGGGTTTGCGTTTTTGCAGGTATATCTGGCAACCCGGCCGGCCTGACTGTCAAACTGGGCAGTTGATAACAACACACAGGCCAAAACAGAAATTCCGTCACAGAACGGAAATTTCAAAAGGAGAAAATACTGGCATTAGCATTGTTGTCAGAAAAAAATGTATTACAAATTAGCATGTTTCCTTCATATCTGATGACACATTGGGGTAATTTTTTGGATTTATTACAGTAAATATATTACATATTGGACATTTAAAGCGTCAAAAGTAAAAGTAGGCCTAGTCATAATCGAAAAACAGGGGATGTGACTAATATATTTTGAATAGTCTACATTACAATGTTGATACTAATACATTAATAGCATTATACTGTTGCAGTTAGTGGAGGTAGAGCTATTTTCTGCTTTAAAACTGGATCTGGCCTCCTCCAAACGGTGGAGTGTTGAGCATCGGGGACCATGGTTGCCACCGATGTCTCAAATGATGTCACTTGAGTCCAGTCAGAGACAGTTTAGCTAGAATCTTTGGTCCAGTCTATAGTTGGGTCTGAAGACTACAAATTTGAAAACTAAAAAAACATTCTGGGCGTGTGGAGTTAGAAATAAGGGATTTTACTAGTAGCCCGCTGCTCATCTCTGCTGCAGGCTAAGCAAGCTGTGCTACATGAATGAGCCTAAATAATTGTTTTTGGACTTTTCTCTGCTTCTTTTGTGAAGTATTGGAAAGTTTTCATGGACAATTATTTAACTGTATACGTGCTGTTTAAAGGGGGAAATCTAGCTCTTTGGTGGAAACGTGACAAGGGGCCCCAAAGACACATAGGTTACTTTCTGTGAGGGGTCACAAGCCAAAAAGATGGTAAACTACTGGTTTCTTTAAAATGCATTATTTTTATAAGGTTATGTTTTAACTACAACCTTAAACTGAAAAGTTTACAGTAGGCTAACTACAGCTGTCAGTGGCGTAAACAGTAATAAAGTGTAATGAGAGTATAGCAGCAAAAAGTAGCAAGTGCTTGTAGCCTACAGTGTTTGAGTAAAAGTAGGCCTACTTACTTTACACCACAGACATAGCCGATGCACATGTTGCGAATAGGCTATCTGTTGCCATTTACTTTCACTTTTTTTGTTTTTTAGCCAGTTGCACGTGTAGACGTATACACTGTGGAGAATGTAACCCTGACACTTGTCTTGTAGGCTACAGTCTACAGCCTGCATCGTGTCCTTATGAGATTGAGAGCCGCTTGACCTTCCGCTGAAACGCTCCCTCCGCGGGTTTCCACCGCGCATGTTTGTGCGTGCCTCGTGATGTAATACGGTTACACATTGATTTAAGTGTAAGTGCAGCAGCATGCTCGAAAAAGTAGCTATTTGCATATGGATTTTTTTTTTTTATATATAAAAAAAGAAATCAATCATCTGTTTTCATTCGGAGGTGAAGCCGATTTCAGCACCGGAGCTGTCCGAAACTGACTGATGCTGCGGCCGCGTGAACCGACGATGCTGAGCTGACTCTCTCTCTCTCTCTCTCTCTCTCTCTCTCTCTCTCTCTCTCTCTGTCTCTCTCTCCTCTTCTGTCCCTCCTCGCTCCTCTCTCCTCCACACGCACAAAACGCTCTGTCATGGCGTCTTCCAACAATGTTACCCCCACCAACTGTAGCTGGTGGCCCATCTCAGCCATGGACGAAGACGGCAAAATCACAGACGGGGAGCAGTGCGAAGAACCGACGGTAGAGCCCAAACCCTTCAGTAAAGACAGGCTCGTTTTGTACCACTGGACGCAGTCTTTCACCTCCCAAAAGGTAAAAAAAACTAAAAAACAGAGCAGAGCATAAAAATGGAGGTGGCTCCATGTCTCTTTGCATGATGCTACAGAGTGGAGCTCCCTGTGTTGGTTTGTTATGATCAAAACATGTTTTTTTTTGTGTGTGCATGTATATTCCTGCACATACCTCCGGAATATGAATATGATCCTGCAGCTGGGCAGATCTCCCGTTTGACACGTTAGAAAAGCGCTGCAGCATGGTGCTCATTTCCTCGACATATAGCAGGATTGATGGTCAATATTCTGTTTATTTACCACTGGGTAAATCACCCCTCACATCTCATCAGCTCCCACCTTTTTATTGAATTGTTGAAGCTTTTGTCTCCTTAAAGCTGCTAAATGTGGCTACAACCTATGTGCTGCTCTGACACATGACATCCTAAATAATTGATTCAAATGATGTGCAAAACAAACCAAAGGCCATCTTCCCCCTTCTGCAGCTAAATCATACCATATGTTGTTGTTTTAAGGGCTTCTTTAAGTCTACCTTTGGTTACCTTTGGCAGACAGTAACCTGTACCTTTCCTGTTAAATGAGCATGTGATTTCAAAACTCTGAAATCAGACGTGATTCATTCACAGTAATAACCAGTATAAGGCTACAACAAGGCGTTTTTACTCTTATGTATAATCCACAGGGCTTTCCTTCACAAACAGCATGCATATTAAAGGGGCACTCCACCATTATTACACACAGGTTCAATTTACTAGTCAAAGGTAGTACCGACTGCTCAGCCTGTGAAAACATATCATGTATAATGTCTTCTGTGGCTCTGGAGGAGCTTTGTCAAGTCTGCCTGTGAAATTCCATAATGACATGCTATTTAGTAAAATAAAACAGAATGTGAGAGGGTTTAAGTAGCCTATTTCTGAAATGTTAGTATGAAACCAACAGTACATAAATCCCCTTGAGTTTGGCGGCACAGGGGCTCAGTGCACTGCTGAGTACTGGGTTTGATCCCCCGGTCTGGGCCTTTCTGTGTGGAGTTTGCGGGTTCTCTCCGTGTTTGCGTGGGTTTCCTCTGGGTGCTTCGGTTTCCTCCCACCATAAAGACATGCATGCTTGCAACTCCTACCATCGGCCTTGACGACGGTCTTGGCTAGGGCTGGGCACCGATGCAATACTTTTTAGGCACCGACGGAATCGCCTCTAAAGTATCGAGTATCAAAAAATGCCTCGCCATTCAATACCCAATTGCAATACCTAAGGAGCAAATCTCATCAGCGTCAGGGAGCCAATCAGCACGCAGCATGCTTCTACCAAGATCTAATAATGTCTGTGATTGGCTGTCTAACGTTACACGTCGTGGAGGCGCTCAGGAAAAACTCAGAGACGGGCTCACGTAGTAGTTTAATTAAAATATTTGGAACGAGTGAATGAGTAACATTGTAATTTCTTTTTGTTAAAATTGATTTTATAAAATTGGTATAGAAAAAAAGTATCGTTTATGAACCGGTATCAAAGTCCCGATATTGGTATCGATTCCGTTATCAAACATTTTTGAACGATACCCAGCCCCAGTGTTGGCCACTGCTCCTAATTAAATAGGATGGTTTAAATGCAGAACATACACTCTTGTATGTGTAAAATGTACTAGGCAAATAAAGGCTATATTATCATTATATATTTTAGAAAATGGTGACGGTGATTGATTCACTAAACAAATAATTGCCAGATGAATTCATCTGGATTGGTTAAATATTCTTGTCATGAGAAGTGGCTCAATGCATGCACCATCACTCCATATTGCCCCAGAACAGCCATAGCTCAGTCTCTATGAACTGAAGCATGGTGCTACTGTATAATCCTCTCTAACCACCTTGAGTTGAGCATCAACTCATCGACTGAGATGACTGAGTCTCATGTTGGTACGTCACATTCAAGGCTCGATTGTTGGCTCCTAGCCACTTCAGTCTGAGCTGCTGATTGTCACTCAGCAGAGGGTAAACACCAGGCTACCTGTCATGATTATCGCCTTAATCCTGGAGCTGGAGTAGCTGAAGTAACTTCACAATCATGTGATCCTGTGCTGTCAATGCAAAGACTATTGGGCATGCACAGTAGTGGAAGAAGTATTCAGATCCTTGACTTAAGTAAAAGTAGTAATACCACACTGTAAAAATACTCTGTTACAGGTATAAGTCCTGCATTGAAAATGTTACTTAAAAGTATGTAAGTATCATCAGGAAAATGTACTCAACATTTACTCAATGCAGAACAATCCTCACATTTAAATGATCCAAACAGTTCTGGAAATCAACTAAGTATTTAATGGTCTAATCATTTCAGCTGGACTTGTAGGCTGTTATATTGTTGGCTAGTTTCATTTATAATAAACATCGTATTTTATAAACTACATGTGTTTTGTGTGCGGAAATCTTAATTAGTAAAGTAACTAGTAACTAAAGCTATCAGATGAATGTAGAGGAGTAAAAAGTAAAATATTTCTCACTGAAATGTAGCGGAGTAGAAGTAGAAAGTGGCATGAAAAGAAAAGAAGTACAAGTACCTCAACATTTGTACTTAATTACAGTACTTGAGTAAATGTACTAAGTTACATTTCACCACTGCGCATGCATTTCTTTTTAGAAAAAAAACATGGATATCAGTCAGTATCAGTCACATATCAGTGTGTTTACAATTGCATGTGCCATTTATTTTATTATTATTTAAAAAAAAATTTGGGGGGGGCTTTTCCGCCTTTATTTGATAGGACAGCTAGGTGAGAAAGGGGGAAGATGCAGGAAATCATCACAGGTTGGATTCGAACCCTGGACCTCCGCGTCGAGGCATAAACCTCTCAGTATATGTGCGCCTGCTCTACCCACTGAACCAACCCGGCCAGGATGGCATGTGCCATTTGTTGTTATGCAAGCTGACATGTGCTTCAAATAGCATTTTGGGGATGGATTTTATGAGATTAAAAAAAAAAATTTATTTTTTTTTTTTTATTATTTTTTGGGCATTTTTAAGCCTTTATTGACGGAAGAGCTGAAGAAATGAAAGGGGAGAGAGAGGGGGAATGATATGCACCCTAACCCTAACCCTAACCCTGCATCGAGGAGTCAACCTCTATATATATATATATATGGGCACCCACTCTACCAACTGAGCTATCCGGGAGCCCCACGCCACCAGAATTGAACCGAATATTTTGGGCCTTAATGTAACACAAATGCTCGCAACGTGATTGGTCAAAGTATCTCAGCAGCACCTTGAAAGATAGTGTTATATTTAGTCAATCTTGTGAGACTTGAAAACACTTTTCTTTTCTCTAAAAAGACAACCTACAGTTAACACTTTGGCAATGAAACACTCAGCAAGTGATGATGACAAAGGAGTCCAACAGAGCCACAGCCCTGTGAAGATAATATCGACATCAAATGTTCAGGGGGATTATTTACAAGTCTGTGCATGCCTCATCCATTTCCTGAAGAAAGTGGGAAGCTGAGCCATTGAATTTCTCCTGCACGCCACTTTCTTTATCCTCCTCTGTGTTTATAATGCTTCACAAATAACTGCCACTGTAACTGTGCATGATGCAGTATGTTCATCTACCTCTCATGAGTGATGTATTGTGAACACAGCAGATATGGTAAAGATAGAGACAGATGGAGCTTGATACCCTGGAGTAACAGCACATTTAGAGGGTAGCTTCACAGATCAATAGAGCACTGGAAACCTCGAAGCCTGCAGGTTAGAGATTTACACCTTCAATACACCTTCTGCGAGGCTGTAACACTCTGCTGTTTCCTGTGTCTGTAGAGGGCAGTGTGTCCGACGCCAGCAATTATCTGCTCAGTCATTTAAAAGTTAGCAGTAATATAATTATGCATTAACAACCAGCGGTGGAAGAAGTATTCAGATATTTACTGTAGGAAAATACAACAATGTAAAAATACTCTGTTGCAGGTAAAAGTCCTGCATTCAAAACACTACTCAAGGACAAGCACAGAAGAATTAGCAGTAAAAGTACTCATTCTGCAGAACATTGTAGTACACTATTGTAGGGTTATATGACGATATGAGGAAAATATCTAGTTGCGATTATTGAGATTGTGATATGATTCACGATATTAGAGGGAATGATCATTTATTTTTATCGTTATTCTAATTTTAATTGAAAAATATGAAAATAAAAGAAATTAATTGATTTTCTGTGAGGATCTGTACCAAACAAATATGTTTGCTGTTGTTAGTCTTTAGGATAGGATTTGTAGGCTGGGCTGTCTCTGCAGCACCACAATACTTCATTCAGAATGGTTTGACACAAATTTTGCCTTTAACAAATATTGCGCCCCCGTGATTTGGATATTGCACTAGTCCATATTGCGATTTCGCTAACATTGCGATTCATTGTGCAGTCCTACATTATTGTTAATCCCAATACAGCAATGTGTAAGCTGCACTTTACTGTTGAGGTGGAGCTTGTTTTAACTACTTTATACCAGGACAAAGAAAGTGCGCCGGCTTTGAAGCCAATTTGACATAGCAGCCAAACAGTGGAGATGGTGTTTTAAGCCCCCGACGTCTCCTACTAGGCAGCACTGCGACCGTTGACTTCAAGGCACCTAACCCTAACCTTAACCCTAACCCTAACCCTAACCCTAACCATTGCCTAATCCTAGTGTGAGACGTTGGGGGCTTAAAACACTGATAAACAGTGGAGTTACAACTTCCGGCCCATCACGTGATGCCCTCTGACCCAAAAAGACTTTTTCCCATAGACATCTGTGAATCAGTGGATACATTTTTTTTGAGTGTCACAACCCCCGCAAAATGACTCATTTCACTATCAGAATTTGATCCATTCTGTCTGATAACATTTGGAAAGTATAGAATAGTGGCACGATTAAATCATTTAATTCCCATTCAAGTTAGCAGAGCGCTAAACAGGAAGTAGCGGAGGTGGTCTCTAGTGTGCCTGCTCTGTGGGCCGCACAATGCATGTG
The DNA here is from genome assembly GCF_031162955.1 of Sander vitreus. Classification (NCBI taxonomy): domain Eukaryota; kingdom Metazoa; phylum Chordata; class Actinopteri; order Perciformes; family Percidae; genus Sander; species Sander vitreus. The sequence continues at coordinate 29,192,325 of NC_135861.1, read as the reverse complement.
CCTCCCTTCTTTAAAACTCTGCACCCTCATTCAAAAGTTTCTACTGCTCTCAAAGGTCACAATATACTTTACATCGGGGGAGTCGTGAGATAAGTAAGTAAGGTGGCAGGGGAAATTGTTCTGCTAAACAGATTTGTGTTTATTTCTCTCTTTCTCTAATCTTAGCTTTTTTGTGATTGTTTTTTTATTGGACACTTTTACCTCTTTGGGCCTCAAACTGTTATTTAAATGAAACCATGTGAGAGGAAGTAGAAACTCCTTTTGTGTTGCTTTTAATGTCGAGCAATGTGTCGTATTCTATAAGTTTATTTTTATAAGTTTATATGTTTTTATTAAGTAAAACCTAAATCTTTTAACTTGTAACCACAGCAGATTAATGTAGTGGAGTTAAAAGTACAATATTTCCCTCTGACCAGGCGGGTCTAGACCATTTCAAATGGAGGGGCCAGGATTTTAGGCGTACCAAATATATTAAGCATTAAGTGTATAGTGATAGGTTTGGTTCTACAATAGACTAACGATACACACATAACAAACACAAGAATACTCATTCAGTGTTAACCTACATGTTATTTATCACTGGCATCATTACTAAGGAGTGACTAATATTATATAACTAACTCTTGAAGCAGCAGTGACTGTGTTATTGTGGGCTTAAGCGAGGGACACCTCAGCAGTGCAAGACTGGGACCTGAAACACTTGACAGTTTTATATAGAAATCCTTGATTTAGTGTGTAACAAAGTCACGCTGATGGAGATGTAAAAAGCTTTTTGTTTACTTGTTTGACTTTGCAGCTGTATTCGTAGATTGGTTCCTGCTGTCCGATCGAGCGGCCCTGCTGTAATTACTGTGCTTATGTTACTGAATCATTACAGTATTATTACATTACGCCATGTCTGGCCGTGTTCGGCAAAAGCCCCATTTGGTCTTTCCTCCTAAGCGGCCAAATGTAGCACTTTATAGACCAAGTGTCATCTCCTTTCATTAATCTTATTCCCACTAACAACTCTCCATGGACCTTGGCTTATCCTTCATCCCAAGAGCAATGGATCCTGAAGGTTTTTGCTGAAATGTTAGCAAGCTGTTAAGCATCTCATTATTTTGCCAGACCAAGCAAACGATTAAGATACGCCAATTTATTCAACACAACACAAACATGATAACTTGATTATGTCATAAACTGATAGCTGAAGCTATTAACCACCCTGCTTAGCTTTGGTATTATTGCAATCGCTCTTTTCAGCTATACAGAAAAATGAGATTTGTTGTGCAATGATATTGTTTCAGAGAAAATGGATCATCAGTCTTCCTCTTATTTTTCTGTTTCACCATCTGGATTACGTCTTTAAAGCATCACCCTGTGCATAAATAAATATATTAAAAAAAGATGTGCGTTTAGAGCGTGCACAAACTTTTATTTGTCAGTTGTCAGTTTTATTTCTTCGGTTTGACGCCCCTGGAACAAAAAAACGGACGAAATGATTGCCTTTCATTTCTCACCAGCTGTGTGTGTGTGTGTTTGTGATTGCAGGTCCGTCTCGTCATCAATGAGAAGGGTCTGGTGTGCGAGGAGAGGGATGTGAGCATGCCGCTGCAGGAGCACAAGGAGCCCTGGTTCATGAGGCTGAACCTGGGTGAGGAGGTGCCCGTCTTCCTCCACGGCGACACCATCATCAGTGACTACAACCAGATTATAGATTACCTGGAGAAAAACTTTGTGGGAGGTATGGTGCAGTAACAATGTGGTTCATTCCTCTAATGATGCTGTTTCTTCTCTTCACGTTAAGCTTTGATTTAAAAAAACAACAACAAAAAAACATGACTCAAGCACAGAAGGAGTCTTGCTTTGGGTGCTCTGGAGCAACAAGTCATGGCAGGTCTGTCAAGCTTTGGTTTTTCTACATGCTGAAGGTGTGTGCATGGGGCTGTAGTAAGAGCAAAAGTTTGTCTTTTTTCATCTTTCCAAAACCAAACTGTTGTGTGAACCCACTATGCAGACAAAGGCAGGTTTAAACAGTTTATTAAAGGTGTGCTATGCAGTTTTGGCCATTTCTTCGCTGTTTTCTCACTTTTTGCTCGCAGGTTTCTCTATAGAGCTCACCCTACAGCTTCGGAATAGATATTTGGCGGCTTGTGTCTGACTCCTCTCTCGGTCAGTCTGCCGTTTCCTCTTTCTCTGTTCCTCCGACAATGCTTTCCTAGCTTTCTGCTTCTTTTTTGCCGGCTCAGCCATGACGATAGTGTGAAAAACTCCATCGCTACCTTGTTAGCCGGTTCTTGAATAGGCGTATGTGCGCAGTGCCATGAAGCGATTCGTTACATCGCGTGATATCAGGTCTCGCAATGTAACAAATTTCGAACTTCCTGATGCTGAGGGCGGCGGCTCGCCGGCCGAAAGTTGCAAGGGTGGTTTTTCTGCTCACAGGTGCTAGGGGGGAGCGAGACGATCACCATTCAACTTGAAAACAGTCATATAACCATTTCAATGACTCCAAAGCTGTTCAGTTAAGGTAAATTAAGCTAAAAAAAAAAACCTGCATAGTTCCCCTTTAAAAAAAAACCAGAAGGAGCAAAAGAGAACGGCAAAATGGGGATGAACGGGGAAGCTGGGCGTGGAAGCAGGTAAGCCGGCAGTCTGGGGCTGTGAGCGGGGATCTGAGTAAAACTGAGATATCCAGGACCGAGGGTCCAGGTGGAACTTGCTTGGCTTACTTGGCTTAAGAGGACAAAAGCAGGTAAACAGAAAGGCAAGGAGCAAAATACAAGTTTGCAGTACGCAAAAAGGTTAAAATAGGCCCTAATCTTTTGGTATCCCACAATTTAATTCTGGTTTTTGGGGTCACGATTCGATTCAAAATCGATTTCCCACCTTCTGGAGCTAGTCCGATACTTTATTATGACAAGTCAGTATGATATTAGACAATATTTAGGTTATTTTGTAAGGGAAAAAACGTTTAAAAAAACCCGATTTTTTTTGGAAGTTGCGAATCGATTCTGAATCTTGAATGACAGGAATTGCGATTCTTATATGAATCGATTTTTTCCAACACCCCATAGCGTTCAAACAACTCATGGATCTAAAAATGAAATGCCTCTGTCTGAAATCAAGGACCCATTTCAAAATTACAGGCCATGGGTTTAGTGGTGCATTTTGTGAAATGTACTTGCAATTGATTCATTTCCTACAAACCATTAGACACACATTTGATCTCGGGGTTTTCGGGGGCAGATGTCTGGTTTGCTCTGTTGCTTCCAAAGAATACAAGGCTGCGTTCTTCACCCAGTTCGCGAAGCTGGAGTAGCAAAGACAATTGGAAGCCATCACTTCAAGGCCATCTGTCGTCCTTGTACAGTGTGTGTACTGTGCTGTGAAACTCTGTAAGTGGTTGCAGCATTGTCTTTGCAGCAATGTCACCGATATGAACTCTTCTGATTAGATCCGATGAAATTGGAGGGATCTCTTGGGGGGAAACTTGTGGCAAACGACAGACAGCTACAAAACAGGAGAGAGAGAATTTAAATAAAGTAGGTAAAGATGTGTTAATATGTGCATTGTGCATTGTGAGACAGTGACTCAGATTCAGGCTTAACAGCCACTAATGTCATTTACTGTCTGTGCAGTTCAGATTCAGTTAAGATGCATACAACGTATCCGATTATCTCTGTGGGTGGCACGTCCTTTAGATCCGTCAGTTGAGATATTATGCTGTTATGTAATGTCCTGCGAGCCTCATACCAGTAAAGGCCTGAGGAATCCTGGCCAATAACTGGAGAACTCCCTTGTCTTAGGTTAGTTTGTGGTCACTGGTTGGGAGCAGTGGTGCTTGAAAGCTTTGCAGATGATGTGGTTCACTGCTTGGTCAGTAAAAAAAAGGCTAGAAGGCATTAGCTGCCCCTGGTGTTTAATGTCTTGTTCCCTTTCAGACAGCTCTTTCATTTTACCTGTTTGATAGTGTGCTGCATGCCGGTAACTGCATTCATTTCTTTTGGAACTTTTGGAGTTATTTTGAAATAGTCTTGCATTGCTAGACCTTCCTCCACAGCGCTGCGGAGGAAGGTCTGGCTAGTCCACACAGCACTCCGGGATGGTTTATTGGAATTTCTTTAAACCAATCACAATCGTCTTGGGCGGAGCTAAGCGCTGGATGGAGCCACAGTGCCTCTGCAAAATAGCCTCGGGAAGGAACTTGTTTTGGTGGAACATGTGTACGTTCAAAAGTTGTTTTAGTCGTGCGACAGAAAACTCAGATTGGACAGATAGTCTAGCTAGCTGTCTGGATTTACCCTGCAGAGATCTGAGGAGCAGTTAACCATAGTCCTCACAAATCCACCAGAGTTTAGAATTCCAACACAAAGAAAGCGGAAGGTGTGGGACATCAGGCTGAAGTGAGGGACATCCGGCGGAATTTCTGGCGGCACCAGAGCAATTCCGGAAGTGGAACATCGTCCATATAGACTGGTTTGAACTCCTACTGACATGTGCAGCTATAATG